>NW_010177851.1:0-15725 GCF_000695765.1 Mesitornis unicolor | reverse complement strand
AGGAATAAAAACTAGGAGAAGAGGCAGTGATAGACATGAATGAGAGAGTATATCCACAGTCTGTTCTAATTTCAATGTATTTCATCAAGCAAAAGCAGAGTTAAGTTAAATTAGCTGCACAACTTCAATACCATCAGCTTTTACAGACCCTAAATCAAAGACTCTAGGTTTATCACATCTGCCTGGATTCAGCTATGTATGCAACTACATCCCTCCCTTTACGTTCTGAAGCCTATATGACACTATTTCTGACTAAAAATTTATATATAAAGCTGCTGATTCTTTCAGCATCCAAACACAGACTCTCACTGCTATTTCAGTTGAGATACTCACCTTCCTTCTCCAAGATCGTCTCCCTTTCCCCCACCCACCACTGTTATACGGTTGGGATACAGTTCAGTTTAAATCTTTCTTGCAATACCCTGAGAATCCACTGCAGACTATCCCATGGCTTGTCAGAGAAGGCTGCAGCAAGTCAACAGATGCAAGTTAATCTTTCAGACAGTAACAACTGTTGTGAACATTGCTGGAGCCATTTGGGACTACGGTAGGATGAAGGTCACATAGAGGAACCATTGGCTTCATCAACTATAAGCAGCTATCAGAAAATCTGGAGTGGGCAAGAATGCATTTTCACAATAGAACCCTATTCATTTAAAAAGGCAGAGATCACCACTTGCTAGTTAATTTCTTTCAGGTAAAGACCTTCTGAGAGGTCTCTGAAGAGGGGAGCTGGGTAATACAACGGTCTGAGAAGAACACATATTTCAAAACTAATCCAGTGCACAATTAAAAGTCATTTACACCTGTAATGCAACACTTCTGCAGAAAAAAACACCTTAGCAAATAGGATTGCGTAGTTTTAAGGGGGTAAAAAATGAAGACCTTCTGAATAAAAGCCATAAGTAAATAGTATTTTATCACAAAACAATCTTAGTTGTCCTCAGAACTGCTCCTATAAAGCAAAGTTTTAGTTTAATAATTAGTATTAGAGATGAAGACATTTTAAAGCTCCCTGCAGCCAATACTACTCTCTACAACAGTGTTGGAATCTTGTTACATTTCTGGCCTTAGACAGACATGCAAGATTTCTCTGCCTGTACCATTGAAAGGGGTAAGCCAAAACAAAAGAACCTGACAAACCACCAGCACCCCTGAAATCAGTTATTCCCGTTTGTAACATTACATTTTCTCAGACAACAGCACTGCAGAACCAAGTTTCCAACAGATATTAACACAACTCATGGTCTCCAAATTATTTGAACAATTTTGCCATATTTATAGTTATTTCTAATTAAAATACTGCGATAGGACAGGATAGGTCTTGAATACTACAAGCAACAGTGACTTTCATAGGAAAACCTCAATTAAAAAGGCCTCTAGATATGCACAAGAGAAATGATGTTATCTTTTTAGGACTTAGTTACAAAAAAGGAGATATTCAGAAAAGGAGTACTACATTTTAAGACAAACCAAGCACATTCCTTCAGAGATGAAAACTGTGCACCTATATATGCTATCAGCCAAACAGTACAGGAAAACTAGAAGATCTTGCAAAACCTGCTGTCTGCAGGAATCCCTCCCACGCACCTACACACCCTATGGATTCACTCAGACAAATGAGCTCTTGGAGTTTTGCATTAGCACTTCAAAGTCCTGCTGTCAACACATGCAAGATATTTGAACATGGTGTAGACAGCAGCGTAATACCTTGCATGAACATCAAAATAATAATAATTTAAAAATCTTTGATATACTGTAAAGTGGCACGAAGAGTTTGATTTAAGAACTAGATACAACATGGAATATCAAAAGTCCTGCAATGTTTCTTGGTGCTGAAACACAAAATTCTACACACAATCATTAACTATAACAAACAAGCCCCTCTGCTAATATAGTCTGGTAAGGAAGAAGTAAAGTATGATCTTTTAAATTAGTGCTAAAGGAATATGCAATTCCTAGACCAATTAGAATCAAACCATGCCTACGTAAGTTGTCTTCAGATACTGGAGAGCTAGATAATGTATGACAGATTACTTCTACTGTTCTCACTGGAGAATAATCATTGCACTACACAGTTGAAATAAAAAAGTTGAAACGAAAACAAGGACTTCGCTTCTCAATCATGCAAGCAAGCTTTACCTTTTCCAATATGTCGTCTAGTGTTCTCAATTGTGGAGTTGCGATTCACATTTGAGAGCAAACCTAAGCAGAACCTGTTTTTATTATTGGAGGGATCTGTAAACCCATCTACTAAGACACTTGTAGAAGATGCATGAAAAGCCTCCCCAACGCGATTATTTAATTCGTAATACACAATCGAACACCAGTGTTTGGGTTCTTCATAGGCAACAGGCTGAACATCTGAAAATAAGCAAAATGGAAATACCAGTTAAAATGTTACATCTAGAACTATAAAGCAGGCCTTCCAAAATATCAAGAAGCTTATAACTAGAATAACTAGAAGCTTAATCGACCGTTATGACTGGCAAGAACAGTCCTGATTAATATCTTAATGATTTTTACTTCTATGCATTTTAGCTAGTCCATTGATATTATAATTATCTTTCCTATCATAAGCCTGATATTAATAGACAGATGACTGTGACCACAGGTGAAACACGATTCTCTTGTCCACTTTTAAAAACAATAGCTATAATGGATATTTTGGGACTCCATTTTCAGAGCCTTTGTGCATACATAATTCCAACAGCAGGCAAAGGTAGCAGAAAAAAAAAAAGTAATTCTAAGAAATGAAAAAAGTTCCAACTTGTCATAAACAGTGCTGTGCACCTGAGGCTTTAAAAGCAAGAGATGCAAATGAGCAAGGCATGTTTTATTTCTCAGTTCTTTCTGTTACAGCCACAGTTTGCCTTGGAGGACTCCTTCTACTTATCAACAAGGTTTACGGCACCATTTAAAACTATTCATTCAATTTGGTAATGAGCTGTAGGAAGCCAAACTATGTTAATTTTACACACTATACAACTCACCTCTAGTAGATATATTTGGCATGATTTGAGGGATCATTGTATTGCTTGTGTCCATAGATTGAGAATTATCCTGCCCCATTTGATCATCAGGGGGCATATATGCAGGAGGTGGAGTATCAGCTACAAAGACGAAAAAGAAAGAATAAACCAAAATAAACTTCAACATTTAGAATATTTGTTTTTTTCTACAGTTGTAAACACACAAAAATGCTCTTGAACAAGAGATGTTAAAACATTTGGATCCATTTTGAAAGCAACGTGAAGACAACCCAGCCAGCTGCCTTTACAGCAACCTCCTTCAATAGCTGGATTCTTACCTATGTGACTAACAAGACTGGACACTTAAGGAAAACTAAGAGACATGGCTTTTTACTTTCTGCCTTTTTTCTTTAACAACTGCACTCCTGCAGCTACACAAGATGACTACAGTTCCCACTTATTCACACAAACATTATCTTTCTTGTTTACCTTCTCCATTTTTGAAAAGAAACTAGTATAAGAAATAATTTTTTTTGCTGTAGCATAACAAAGGCCTAAACCAGTTAATTTTTTGCTGCTTCTGTAGACTACGTTCATAATAAAAGTGTGGATCTGTGCATTCTTCCATGCAGCACAGTAGTCAGTGTACCAACACACTGGTACTGGTCCCTTATTTCAGCAATTCCCTCCAGACACCATTAACACATCTGGCCACTGATCACAGTTAGTACCCAAGAGGGACACGTCGGTGAACAGACAGACACACCAGCCAGAAAGAACAAAGATGAGGCGACTGAACTACTGGAAAAATAAGCTCTTTAACTGACTAACTTCTAGGCTTTGTAAACCACACCAATAACCAGACTCAGTAAGGCTTCTTTCCTTTGCCTCTATCAATTGTATTTTCCCCCTATTTTCACTCAAATTGGTTAAGTTCCTATCAAAAATCTGTTCTATTTTTCCCAGTCAAATACCACATATGTCGTTTTTCAGAGAAAGACATCAATAAACTTCTTGCTCAGTCTTGCACATGTGCTTTTTTTCCCCTCCTATTCTTCTGAAGTAGGTATCAGTTATTCTACATTGAAGCTGTGCAAAATAACTCACCACTACAGTATGTGACAAAAAAGCATTGGGAAAAATGAAACTACAACAATTAACTCTAACCAGTGACAAAACTAGAAAGAAACCCACCAAAAATGCAAATGGAAGACTAATTTATTGCAATTATCAAAAATTCCTGAGGTAGTAAGTCACAACAACATGTGACACTTTAATTATTTTTACTAAATTGACATTTGGGCTGTACTTACCCGGTAGCTGAAAGGGACTAGACGGTCCAGAGCTAGCTGGGGAGCTTGGGTAAGTGCTGCTGGCTGGAGAAGGTGGATAGGGACTGTTTGGCGAAATGGAAAATGGAGTGCTGTTGGGCTGCTGGAAAGAATCTGGAAATGTCGCGTTGTGTGGCATATGTGGTTCGTTGTGGCTTAGGTTCCTGAACTGAACTAGTAGACTGTGCTGTGGATTGAATTCACTATGTCTAGGCACTAACACTGGAGGTAGAACTGAAAAGAAAACAAAAACCAGGGAAATTTAGATTAAAAACTGAGACAGAAGGAGATACAAACGATGAGCTACTCTGCTTATCATGAAAGCTTCAACACTAGCTGGAGTCAAAAGAGGAGTAGGGGATTCATCTGTCATACCTTTACCACAGCTTCTCTCCTTAATCTTTTTATATTATGCTTCCTAAAAGGCTTAAACTTTACTCTCACAAAAATCAGAGCAAAACCACATTTGTATTTCACGCAACTGGAAGCAGACTTTAAAAAACAGAACAAAACAAAAAAACCAAAACCAAACAGTCCACACATAGCACATACAACATACTGATTTAGAAGTGCAAAACTCACTGTATGCGCACATTATCAAATCAGTGAAAATGGGAATACAGTCTATATTACTATAGTCTAACTATATAGTTCCATACAGTCCTTTTCACTGAAGACAAACAAAATCTGTACTACAATATACAACTATTGCTAAGCTGGAGTTTTAACTTTTAAATTCAAGAGTGCTGGAGTGTGGAATTCAAGTGCTACAGTAGAGCACTGAGCACTGCAGTCGGTTGCAATAGAGCTACAACCATTCTGTGGAACAACAGAAGCAACTTTCACTATACTTTCCAAAGCAAAACACTTCATCTCTCCCACTCGTAACCACAATCCTCCTCATCTCCTCCCATGACATCATGCCTTAATAGCAGACTTGTTACCTGAGAAATTTGGTACGTACCTTACTCTAACTGATCATCACTCTTGCTTCTCTTCAGCTCTACTGCTTGTTAATGGGAAGTCAAGTGGGGAACACTATGCCCTAGAATTCTTGGTTTGGTTTTGTTTTTAATCTCCTCAATTCATGTCACTCACTGATCAACTATTGAGTTCCTGAAAGAAGGCTACCAACCTTCTTGCAAGGACTGAGGTTTTTAAACAAGTTTCTCAAAGAAACCAAAATCTTTTTATCACTGCTTTCTATTTTATTACAAATGAGGACATTGCCACTAGTTTTAAGAGCAGCAGGCTTAGGAGATCTGTAGGAAAAATGTGACTTACGACAAAGAAAACTAGTTAGTACACCATGGACAGCACAGCTCCCCAAAACCCCCACCAGAAAAGTACACTTCGAATATTCCTCTTCCAAGCTCCCTCACACACCAGATGTAACTCGTTATACAACACTGAATGAGAAGGGAGTGAAAAAGAGGTGGCTCCTGGCGATTCTGTAGTTTTTAGACAGCCATGTTCAAACATACCTGGGCTCTCCACCCTCTTATAGTGGTATGGATTGATGCAGACTTCCTTCTGTTTAGATCCAAAAGGAAATTCACAAATATCCAATGGCTTCAACTCATGATGGCTTTGTAGATCAGGCCAACGCCAAACACGACAGTAAATTACATGGGGAAGGCCTTTTCTGTGAGAAACTTGAAGTCGTCCATCTAAAGAGCGGGGGATAGTAACACACTTGCTAGGCTGTCCTGGACTGCTCAAGGCTTTCTCCAGTTCTTCCATAGCACCCTTTTTCTTTTTCAGCTTTTTTACCAAAGCATCAACAGCTTTTTCTGCCCATTTTTCCTCTTCATCTCCTTGTTTCCAGCCCAACAGACGCTTTACAGCTGGGCTAGTAAAGGAGAACAAACTGGCCATTGACGTCATTTGACACAAGTCTTCAAAAAGTTTGTTGGGTTTTTGTCTATTGGTGGTTTTTTGTTTATTTGGTTGTTGTCTGGGTTTTTTTCCAAACAAATGTCAGTGTATGCCAAAAACAGTTATTGCCACTGATGAGCTTTATTATTTCTTGGAAGTTGATGTATGAACATACAGATGTTAGTGATGAAATCTTCACATTTAAAATAATGAAGAATTCTCCCAATTCAGTTCTGCTAAAAAGATAAATTAACAATCAATTAGTAAACAAGTAAAAAATGTGGTAAAAAAGGCAGATAGTAAAAGAAGTAAAAGAATGCCTGTTTCAACCTTAGCCATTGCACCCGATTCTGTTTCAAAACAAAATACCGTAACTACTAGGACCTCACCCCAAAGCTAAATAAAGTAAAACATGGTCAGAAACCCCATTTCTTATATTACTGCTAGCGAGGGAACAGGACAGTCAAGGGACCAAAGGAACACCATGGTTTCTACTAACAATCCTCCTTAAATCCATGAGTTTGCTTCAGAACACAAGCTTGGGGAACATGCTTCAAAACTGGTATTATATCCCTGTCACAGTACTTCAGCAGAAGACTTAAACTTGCTATGAAGAAACAAGTAAGATGCACAGTGGAACCAGTAGTTCCCCTGCCAGTACTGCATAGAATCACTCAGTTTTTCAAATGGATCTTATTTCCCAAAAGGAGAAAACAGTAAAGCATCTACTTGTTTTTGAGCTCTCATTAGGGACCCCACATTTTTCAGAGTATTAAAAAATGAGGAAGAAGCTGCAGATAGCTTAAATAAACCCAAAACCAACTGAAATAAAAACCCAATAAAATCCCCAAACCAACCCCTCCCCAGCACTCAAAGGTGGTCAAGCTTTTCAGCTGTGGCTATTTTTATGCTGCACTTCCTTGTATCTTTTAAGAAGAATATTTGAAGCGCTGGATATTTTTAGCCTTTGGCAATTAAAAAAAAGTTTTCCTTTCCCTAGAAAAGAGATGGAGGGGAAAGGCATGTCAGAATCCGTACTAGAAATGTGACCTTTACTACAAACTGCCTCAGAACACAGCACTCATGAATGGTGTTTTTTTACCACTGCCAGCTCTAATGCAAATCCTCTCTCCCTCCAGTTTAAGGAGTAACGATGACAAGAGGAAATGATGTGCTGTGGCAACGAACTGATAAGAACTTGTAAAATCCCTTGTGAATACTAAATAAGCAAGTATAGACAATGAGCAGTTGGCAAAAAGCAAGAGCAGAGCTAAGAAAAAGGATGTCAATAACAAAAGATGCTTCCTTTCTTGCTACAGAGACTGCCAAACAACATTGTCTCTCAACTTTTGATAAACCGTGGTGAATTAGAACACCTAAAATACCCTGAGACACCAAATCTGCAGATAAGAGAAAGAGGTGTGTGCGTGTTTGGGGGAAGCAAGATTTAAGTAGCTCTGTGCTGCTTCTCTTAGAGTGCTACCTTTAATCAAGGGGATCTTTTTTCCTCCCATCTTTGATTAACTAAAAGTCATCTGATAAGTGTCTAGGCACATTTACAAGCTCACTCAGACTTCGATGGGTACTTTTGGAGCCATATATTAAGCATCATCAGTCAAAGATACAGCAAACATCCTTAGACAAAGCTTTTATAATGTCCCACATGTAATCACCCTAGATTTTCCACAGGGGACGTGGAAGGTGAGGAAAGCAGGGAACAGACCCAAGAACACTTGGCTATGATGAAGAGCCTAAAGAGCTTTTAAACAAACTTACAAACTCTTTACAGGAAAAAAATCCATTGATAGCTTAATCCCATTGGTGGTACTTTAATTATTCGGTTTTGTTTCAACAGTATGGAAAAACTGGGAAAAGCTAAACAAACAGAAAAGCTGTTTGAAGATCTTTCTTCCTAAGCTCTCAAAAAACCAAAATTTAAAAAAAAGTACAAGAACAAAAGCCTCTCACTGCTTCGGTTAGTCCTTAGAAGAGGGTATTACAAAAAAAAAAATTACTACCGTATTTCTTCAGAAATAAAGCCGTGTCTGCATTTTAAGTATAAATTTAGTTCCCAGGAACTATTACACATGAGAACCTTTGCACCCTTCAAAGTAACAGGAAATACATAAAGGGAGATAAACTTGGCCAAGAACACAGACTAAATGTATTCTTTTACTGAAGATAAAAGTTGAGAGTTCTAAAAAGTAAAAGCTGTTTACAGTCACAATTAACTTGCTTCCAAGCCCTGCGTACATTCAATAGCTGTAAGATATCAGCAGTTGCTGACACTCCTGAAAAAGGAAATGAACCCACCTAGAATCTCAGAGCAGCAAGAAGACAATTCAAAAGTTCTATTTCTGTTTCTCAGCTTTGCTTTCAAAGAATCTTAAGAACCATCAAGGCAGAATGTACACTAGAAATTCCTACAGTTCAGGCTCAGAAGAGAGAAATGTCTCTTGGCTTTGCCTCTCTGATCTATCATCTCATATATATTATGCAATCAAGTTTACAGATCTATGATTCTTTTCTATGATCGTGTATAATTCTTTAGTATTTCAAACACAGTAACATGCAGCAACTAGGAATGAAATTCTACTGGTTGTATATCATTTCAACATGACTTACCCACAAGTATGCTCATGGAATAAACAAGCTAACTAAAAGCAAGGAAAGCTGGAACAGTTCTACCGAAATGATGCTCTGCAGTAAAGAGCATTTGTAGGGTAAGTGTCAAGAGAATTCTGATAAATTACTCTGAGAAACTATGATTTTAGAAATAATATGCTTGAAGTAATGTAATTAGCCTAAACCCTTTACACTAGTCTGAACAGCTATCAACAAAAGCAAAACCTAACAGAACAAGTATTCCAGAAGCACCATAACAGATTTGATCAAAACTGTTTCAACGTATTAAAAAAAAAAAAAGTTTCCACATATATGCTTGTACTACAACCACTGAAAATCAAAACCGCTGAAGTTCAAAACTTTAACAGCATTTACTGTAAATTCATTCTGGCGACCCATGAGGCCTTCAAGACTCTTCTGCTGAAGTGTATTCTCACCTGTTCAAGAACAGCAAGGGCAAAAAAGAAACTCTGCAACAAACTGATAGGCTTTGAGAGGTATAGATGTCACCAAATACATCTCATTGCAGGCCTTTTGGAAGTTCATTCTGGATGGCTCATTCAGCTCACACTGAAGGTTTACAGCTTTCATTTTTTCTTAAGAAAACAAGGCAGTATTAAAAAGCTTCATGAATTATTTGTAGACTAAAAGTGTTTCCTTCTTTGGAGCTCTTTAAGGTCACAAAGCAGTAAGTTCAGGCATTTATGTAGAAACCAAACATTTTCATGTGGAAATTGCAACTCTCATAGGGGTTTAAAATTTCTGAATGAATGGCACAAACCACATTTAGAACATTTACTTGCATTTGATGTAATTTCAGCATCTAATTTTTGGAAGGTTTCTAAGTAATCATGACAACTGCTAGGAACAGCTTCACCACATTATATTTACAGTCAGTTTCTTCTGAGGCTTGGAAAGTGCATGTTATGAGCTGTGATTGCAGTACAACAGTGCATCATCAAGATTTGAGCACAGAAACAAATGTTTTAGAGTCACATTTTCATTCATAGCATTGCACAAATTACTCATATTGTTGCACCTCTAGAGGCAGCTGGTAACAACTTTCATGGGGAAAAAGCTTTCTTAGATTTCCTTAAGAGTCTGAGAGTCTATTATGCATTACCTTCTTTTATTAAATAACTTTTTGACTGAGCTACAATAGAACATTGGCTGAAAAACTGTTATTGCATTTTAAAAAAACCCCAACCAACCAGTCACAAACACTCTTTAAAGAATGAGAGTAATTCATTCCATGGGGTAGCATGAGGGGGCTTTTACTAGGTGAATATAAAAGGAAGTAATCGCTGTATCAAAATCAGACTTTGGGGCACGCATTATTTTTATGTTTAAAGTTCCTGTTAATGACTACAGCAAATGGAAGGAAACTGCTTGTGTGAACAGGTCTATTGTTTGAACTCCTTCCTAATACCTCTTCAAGCTAGCTAGATATAAGCAAAGTTGGTTAACAGCAGAACTTACACATTACATTTCTTTTGTGAAGATCTTTACCATCACAAATACTAAGCAACTCAACTACCTTTTGGTTCCTCTTTTGAAATTTTCTTAGCCTACTATATTAAACTGCCAAATATAGCAGATTCATTTAATTTGCTGTCAAGGAATCTTCTTCTGGTTAAAAGGGCCTGAGCAAGACTCACAGCAGAACAGATCAATAAAAAATTATATATGGCATATTTATTTTAATGAGATGCACTGTCTATGTAACATGTTCTGCCACCAATTCCAAATTGGAATTCCATCAGCAACATCTAAATTTAAAGTATCATTAACCAGGCAACCCATCACCCCAAGCAGCACGGCGACAAACCATGCTTTTCACAAGCATAAGAATAAAAAGAGTAACGACTACACGGTCCTCATCCTTTCCTACTGCCAACACTAAGCTTGCATTGCAACTGTACAAGCAATATTCTTTCCCTGCTTAATTTACTTATTTGCAAATTAGGAAAGCTTCCTGCAACATCATACCCAATCCGAAACAAGGAACTTCACTGCTCACCATTAGAAGCTGCTTTGAGACCCAATTTCGTAACACAAACCCCCACTTACAACTCGCTACACAACTGGTGGTTCATTAGAGCTGCTTCAGACTCACAGAACTGTTTTTCAGCCAGCTCTTGTGCCTAACTTTATTGCCCCTTCATACTTTGTAATATTTAAATATTTTCACTCCATACACACATTACACAGTCATACAGAAAGCTCAGAAACTCAGTTACAGTATATTACGCTATATTCTGTTATCAATATTTTATTTTAAAACTACAACCTCAAGCATCAATTTCACCTGGTTTTATTAAGGTTCTCCTCTCCTCATAAATTTCCTGACAGGAACTGCAGAATTGTGCTTGGCTTTTATTATCATTTTCCTAAGTCTACATCTTCCATTGTAGCCTAGCACAGGGTCCCATGCAGTACCATTCCTGAGAGCCTTTTCTTGAGGACAAATACAAAAAAACCCACATTGGTTCCATAGCTTGTCCATGCACATCAAGAATAAAATAAATCCTAAAGTTACACAGTAGTTAAAGAATTTGGGCAATAAACTTGAAAAGCTTCAATATTCCCTACCACTGCCATAGCCTTTCAGCAATAACAACAAAATTTCTCCCAATTATCCTGCACAACATCTTGCTCAAAGAATATCATCAATGATTTAACTGATCTTTTTTCCACTCTTCCCTTGAAGGGTAAGTAAAAATGAAAGGAGATTTTATGAACAATATCAAAAAGGAACTTGGGGTATTTTCATCAGAACTAGGCTTGCATATCCAAATGCATATCCAGTCAACCAAAACCTATGATAAATGGTTTTATACCAGCACTACATTTCTTTGCTTCAAACATGCATTGTAAGGCAATATATTCTAACTACTAATACATGTAAACAAGAACAGAAAGGAATTGTCTGGCATCTTCAAGAATTTTACTAACCATGACTGCTCTCCAAACAAAAAATGCATTGACAACTTCAGACATAGCTTTCTCACATAATACTTGTTCTTTTCATTTCCACATCTGTACATCATCTAACACAGCTTAAAAAAAAAACCCTGGAGCATATAACTCTGTCAACTGAGAAGCATTTAACTAGCGCTCTCTTAAAAGAAACATAGCAAAAAAATCTGAGGCCAAGCACAAGCAGCAAGTAACGCATCATTCATGGAAGAACTGGTATCATAAAAGGCATGTAGCTCAGATAGCAAAAGCGACGCTTGTCTTTTCTTGCAGTCTTCTCAAAAATCACTGTTAAAAAAAAGTGGTAATGATTTCTATCACAAAATAGGTCCAGCCAGAAAGAGTTTACGGAATTCCACTGCATTTCAAAAGCACCCTCACTTCTAATTGATGCCAAGAAAACCTCAGAAAAAGTGTAACCAAAGAACAAAAACTTTTGAATTTGTTCTGCACCATGGCAAAACTTGACTTTAACTGTGACACAAGGGATGGAAGAGAGAGGGAGAAAAACAAAAAAATTCCCAAGCCTAAAAAAGTTAGTATCTATTTCATAAGGCATCCACTTAAACAAAAAAAAAAAACCCCTAACACTCACATGGCCTTGGTCTCTGCAATTACTGAGCAATAAGCTTTTGAAGAAGTTCTCAAAACCTACAAATTCCACCTTAGAACCAAAAATCTCTCTCTTAAGTGTTTTGTCAGAACCCTGAATTTTCTCACACTTCTATTTCAGCTAATTGGCACTTTCCAACAGAAGCGTTATGCTGAAAAATGCCATCATCAACAGTAGTCAGCACATCTGAAAGTCAGCCCTGAAACTGCCTCAACTTTTTAATGTTATTTAAGATCTACTCTAACCACAGCAGATAACTGATAGTTAGTATCCATTTCTTAATTAAAATTACATACAAGAGCAGCATTAAACTTCACTAAACATGAAAACAAAAGCCTATGTCTCCACTGGTAGGTTAGTGGACAATGACAGGCAAGTGGGTGATGAGGAATGACCTCAGTACTACACCCGGAAGAAAAAAAAGGGGAGGGCAGGAATATAGGACATCTACTTTTCATAAATCCTAAAGTATGTTAAAACCAATGAGCTGGACAAAGCCTTCCAGAGAATTTAGATGCTCACATGCAAGACCTTCATTAAAGAGTAAGATCCTAAATACTGCCACTAAAAATGTGAATTGGTAACAAAAAATGTAACCTGAAAGCAGGGACTATACAGACTTTCATAAAGCTTTAAAAGAGGGGAAGAAAAATAAAGATGTATACATGTGTCTGTGTACACACTTCCACTCCAACTGAATTGCATTAAGACTGTGACAAGTTTACAAAAGCTACAGGATTTGGAGGGAACACTGACAATAGTAATTCACCAAGCTTTCCTCCCCCCCTCCCCGTCCACAGAATGAATGAATGGCAAAGTATTCTAAATTTGTCAGTTTGTGACATCCACTGACCCAGAATTCAGAGACACTACCTCATAGTTGGTGGATCAGTAGCAGCGATTCTGACAAAGATCCTCTGTCAAGGATGACAGTCCTGGCAGGCTCAACCTTGGTGGTAGGTCAGCAGGGATACAGACTTGGCAGGCAGTGCTCCGCACCTTGCCAACCCACACTGGTCAAGCATGCTGAAGTGTCAGCCAAACTTTTCTACGTGGTCACAGGAACACAGCTAAAAAGGCTTCCAGAAAACAGTACAGGGACTCGCACTGCAACTAATGATAACGGCAAAAGTCTTAAATTACTGTTCAATTTGCTTCTGAGTTACCAACTTTAGCCATGAACTATCTAAAGCGTTCTCAGCTCACAGGAGAGCAAATCTACTCATTCTAAGCACAAGCTGCTCTCCTTACCTGTTGCTATGAAAACAAATAATCTAAAGATCTTTAAAGAAGAAACATTAACACATTAATTTCAGTAAATCCATCACAGACATTAGAAGAAACCTTCATTTTAATCAACATGCAAAATTTAACGGGCAGAGAAGGAAGACGTAGGGATTGGTATAGAATTGCCACAGCAGTATTTCTGCAGGTGCACAATCCAGCCAAGCGCAATTAGGGACATTTTTCAGAAATTGAAATTGTCCTCTGGAATACTGAGTAGCACACCGTAATTTGCAAAGACCATTCGAATAAACCCCAAAACATACAATACACTTAATAGAGCACAAGCACTCCACCTTAAGAGACAGAATTTATTCTAGCTCAGAGAAAATTCTATTATCATGAAAACTCCCCACAGGAGATCACCAACTCAAGGTGCAAGATTAAAAAACTGACTTCACAACCAGAACCAAGCGATACAGGGTACACAGCCATAGTTCCTTCAGGTTCCATCAGAGGTTAAAACTCCAAACTTCAAACAAAAACACCCACCACCGCTGTATGCAGCATCATAGCAGCATGACCTTTTCTTGCTATCTTTTGTCATCAAGAGAGAGAAATGCAGAGGAAACCTCTCTTCCTCCTTTCTCATTTCTCATCCCCATCATGACTGTCCATCTTGGGCTTTCACTAGAGAAGTTTTCTTTAGGAAAAAAAGAAAATTCCTCCCTCAAGTATATTTTCTCCACATCTGAAAGGAAAAGAAAGGTTTGACAAAGGCAGGTATACCAGGAAGCACATATTTTGTTGGGGTTTGGTTTGTCTTGTTTTGCAAAAATAAGTGCCATTAAGCACTCAGCAGCAATTTCAAGGCCAAGTGAACAAAATTTGAACATCAGAAGTAAGAGTGAACCACTATCAAACAGTAGGGATAAAAAAATTAAATGCAACAGCACCTTACGCAGACAGGGCACTCTAGAAAGTTACAACACATTAATTATGAAACATCTTCAATTAAGTTATTCGCTGCTTCTATTGACTTCCACTACCACCAGCTGCCAACTTCATAAAGTATTACAGCTTTTGATGAGCATGAGCACATGATTGCAATAGTGTGTTCGCACCTTTTCCCCCACCTTTCCTTCAATCGGACTCTGTGATTCTTCAGAATATCAGGATATTCTGTGCAGAACCTCCATAAGTGAGATACACAACAAACAATGCTCATTTCAGTTTTCAGTATTTTAAAGCCACTCATGGAAGGTAAATTATCTGAAATTATCAGAGGAACAAACGCCAGCAGGAGATTTTGTCTAAAACTATCTCATACTGACAGTCTAATGTCCCATGACAAGACAAAATTTACAGACTGATATAAATTCTGACAGTTACTCCTTGAAGGTTTTGTTAGAACAGAGAGCCCAAATCATTCACTGAGTATATTCCCTAAACCCCTACAGATTCTACCACAAGATTCAACAACTGTTATTGAACTTATCCAATAATACATTCGACAACTACTGCTGAATCAGTTTATCCCTACCTCATTTTACTGAGAAATACCTTCCTTTAATTAGCTTAAAGTCACATCGGAAACTACACAACTGGAATAGAGGCGCACAGATCACTTGATTTCCAGTCTTGTGCTTTTAACCGCAAAGACCGTGTTTCCTCTATTAAGTTTACAACCCGCAGAAAGCAAAAACTGCCAATTCTAAATCACTTCGGCGGTCAACGTCTGTTGTCAGGCGGCTATCAGGGCTAGACCTGCTCAAGAAAGACCAAGGTGGCCCAAGCGTGTGAGCCCTCACATCGACCCGCGGGGTCCGCCGGATCTGTGACTCCCCCGCTTCGCCCGTTCAGGCCTTGCCGCAGCTAGAAGCCGAGTAACTCATTTTACCAAAAAAAATTACTAGAAAATAATTTTTAAAAATCACCGAACCTATTAGCATTGCAATAGTTTGCTCCTACGGTTACGTGCACAGGCTTATTTTAATCGGCACGAAGCTTTTTCGCAGCCGAGCGGCGCGGTCCTGCGCCCCCCTCTCCCTCCCGGGGCTATTCCTTTCCTCTCCACACGCCGCTCACGGGCCCTCTCCCCCT
>NW_010177850.1:0-55551 GCF_000695765.1 Mesitornis unicolor | reverse complement strand
CCCCCCCCGCCCTGCCACCCCGTAGCTTGTTTTGGTAGTTAGGATTCTGATAATCGAAGCATTATTGCGAGAGTGAGAAGCATGAAAGCTCTGCAAAGTTTAGCTTGTGATCAAGATTTAATCTGAAAAACTTGACTCAGGACCAACAAAAGGGCAGGATTATTTCCCGAGTCCTCCACTTCAAGCCTTCTCTCTGCACCCCATTTACCTGATTTCTCTAATCTCCTCATGAACTTGTTTTCTTGATCACTGGGAACTCTTTGTCCTTCATTTAGATGTAAGGAACAAACATAAATTAAAAATTAATCACCATTAGAATAGTTAAGCACTGGGAAAAGGGCCCACAGAGATGGTGGATGCTCTATCCTTGGGTATGTTCAGACCCTGACTGAACCTTAAATCAGGCTCTGAGCTGTCTCACCCAAATTTGAAGCTAGTATTGCTTTGAGCAGGAGGATGGTACCAGATATCTCCAGGAGTCCTTTCTAAGCTAAGATTGTCTCTGATTATGTTCTTCTCCTAGGGTGTTTTTTCCATTTAGTACTGAAATGCAGAAACAGTCATTCAAACTGAACCCTTGCAAAGTTTTGACTATGGAAGATATGAAGTCCTGAACTGAGTCTAAGAAGAAATTCAGGCCTCAAATACCTCTTTGCACTTTTGGAGGTGGTCTTTTGAGGCCTACATCCCTGTACCTATGTACAAAGTTTTTGTAAAGTGGGTCTAAAATATTGCCAAAGCAGATGGGGGCACATCTTAAATACATATCACCAAGAAGTGTATGTGGGTCTTGGGCAGGAACTGAACTGATGCTGCCTCAGCTCAGCATTAATTCAACTGCATGTTGCTGGGAAAGGGAAAGAGCTTTTCCTTCCCTCAGGAGCCACCAGGGACTGATGCTGTATCAGGTTTTGCATACATATCCTTGGAGCAACAGTGAGTCATTCAGTTGAATCTAAACAAAACTGGTTGATACAAGGTAAAAAGAGGGACTTTTCTGCCTAGAAGTAAAGGTGCCCAGGTACAGAAGCTGTTATATTCCTTCCTATTTTTGGAAATCTCTATGCGTGTTTTACAAGACAGGTAGAATTAAGGTTATGAAGTCTATAAGTCCATAGACCAAAGGCTGTAGGTTCCTGAAATCTGGAGACACCTTTCTGATCAGTAAGTGCCTCAACCTAACTAGGACTTTCAGAAAAGGATGTTTCTTGGGTTTTGTTCCTTAATGAATCAACAGCGGTGCCCATCTTGGTCGTCCTTGACGTTCTTCATATAGAAGTCAAATTATGAGATGTTTCGACACAGAACTAAGGAGGTTCAGCTTGCATTTTCTCCTTCACCTTAAAGATTTGGAGGTTATCAGGCAGTCAACCTTGCTAAGGGCATTCTCCTCATTTTTCCAAGAAAGGGACCTCTGGGCCTATTAAAACCACACAAATGAGGACATCATTGTGCTATTGTGGTCACAGCATACAACTAGTGAGGGGGAAAAGCTTGGTTCTGTCCTTCATTCCCAAAACCTACTTCTATGTTTTATTACTTATGTTTCTTTAGTAAAAATCATTAGGTAAACTACAGGAAAGTCTACTAGAGTAGTGAGAATATGATGCCGTTCAGAATGCAAATAAAACACATGATTATACTTTGCTTAGTCCGTAAACTGCTTGAAAGTCATTAATTAAAACCTACGTGAAGCCTAGAGATGAGACTAAGATTCTGCTTCAATTCTTCCCAAGTTTTTTATTAAAAAATTACTTGAAATAAATGAAAATGAGACAATAATTTACATATGAAATGAAGTGTGCTTGGAATTCTCTGATATTTGAGATGCTGATGAGACAGGTCATTACAAAAACAACAAAAAAGCAAGGTTTACAGAAAAAAAGGAGTATCTTATTGTTATTTCAACTGATACTTTTAGAAAAAATGAACAAGTTCTGGGGCAAATAAAACCTTCTACAGAACTGTGGACAGTTATGGCTACAAGAACATTACTCATAATAAAACAGTAATAATTAACTTTCAATTTTAATAGCCTGAAAAATTCAACTGACATTTTTTGGGGGGGGAAATAAATGGAAGAGCTACAAAACTGGCTGAATTTATCAATATAAAAAAATCATCACAGGTTTTGGGTATTTTTCTTTCTTTCTTTTAGAATGTCAGAAAAACATGTCCATTTTCAGAAATTAGAGGAGACTTTCTATGTTTGTTTGTTTTTAAGAAATTACTCTAGCAAACACTACTGAATAATCTTGAGAGTAAGCACAAACAAATCCAGCTAACTGAACATGAGATAGAGATACTAAATGTGACGTGGGAAAAAAGATAAGATCTTGATATCTGAGTAAGGAAGTTGCTGACTTTCAGCTTTATTTTACATGGAATTGTTAGACAAAGTAAAGTCATTCTTTTAAAAAACAATGAAATTTTGGATGCATAAGTTTCAAGTGATTCTTAATTAAGATACAATATTCAGAGTTAAAGAACTATCTGATGTGAGTGCTTGGATACTCTTGGAATTTGGTCTTACGTGTCTAAACTGTAGATTACAGACACTGTGGCATCAGAAATAATTTAAAAACATGATAGTTTATAATGTTTGACCCATGACCTTTCTTAGTGTTCTTAAAAGTACAAAATGCTCGTGGTGATATTCCCACTGAGCTCATTGGCACCACTCATTTTGACATGCATTCATACATTGATTTTTATGTAGTACAGAGATATGGTAGTATTTAATTTGTATTTTTTTAGTATTTGGGAAAATAAAATTGCTTTCTCTAAATGTGTTCATTGTGTACAAAGTGAACATACACATACAAAGTAAAAAGAAAAAAAGAGGAAAAAGATACACTTGATTTCATCTGTTGTTAATCTACAACTAATTTTCCTCTCTTTGATAGTGTCAGGAGTTCTTGGGACAGCTGATGCTCCTTCGATGAGGATGGATTGGCAATTCTAGTCCCTGAAGAATAGCCCAGGGCATTCTTTATTATTTTCCTTTCTATTTCAGACATTCTATTAAACATCAAGCTCTGGTTTTCCAGTTCAGGCTTCCATTTGCTTAAAAGCAAACAATTCTCTAAGTCAGGTTTATCTGGTTGATAGCCATTTCCTATGCCCATGCAAGCAGGTTTGTCAAACTGTGACCCTTTCTCATCCCTGACATGTTTATGCTGGCAAGGTCACAGAGAAACATAAAACTGTTTGGTTGGAATAAAAACAATCAGAACATTTAAATCACAAGCAGTTCATAACCCAGTGACATGGCAATGGAAATATCTCAAAGTGCTGCTCATATTTTTCAAATGAGATGCTGTTATAGTATTGATTTATGGGCAGTGATGTTTTAACAAAAGAGAAGCCTGAAAATATCTGCATCTGGCATTGGTTAGGTGATGTCTGGAGGCAGCTGGGACTGATCCAAGCCTCAGATAAATCTACCCTAGTAAATGACACGTGTTCAAAGTTCTCCGTTGGTACTCTGGCTAACCAGCACAGAACAGCTCATGTCCATACTGTTAACTTTTCATTACAGAGAGTAGTTTCTGACCTCTGCTAGGTCCTAGGGGAAGTGCTAGAACTTCCAGACTGAAATTATGCCAATACAGCAATACACACAGTCTGTATCTGGTACTCATTGAGATTCCCTCATTCTGTTTGATTTATTAGGAAAGTAGCTATAACCTTTGAGTGTTTCTTGCTGTGCCCCACAAACTCCACTTTCCTTGGTCCAGATTAGTTACAACTAGTAGACACTTAATTGAGTGATTCAATGTAAGGCAGGAGCTGAGAAGGCCCCATTTTCCCTCATGGAGAAAGATGGAGTCCCTCATTTACAAGGTAGATAGACAATACTTCTTTCTTGGAGATACTTGTCTCTCCCTCCAGAACACATGGGAGATTTAGGTTGACAGCTCCCTGACATTGGCATCTCTGCCTGGTGCCTGCAGTTAACCAGGATGAATCTGGGGCTTTACGTTTCTTTTCTTTCCCATGGGAGCTGGGAAGTGTACAGACTCAGTGAAGTTTGATGCTCAGGAAGTCACGGTCCAGTATATTTTAATTGCTCAAAAATAGTGTAAGCAGGTGTGCTCTCTGGAAGTATTCACCATTCAACATTCCTACTATGAGACTCAATTTTAAAGCATACATTTTTATTCTAAAAATAGGATGCAAACCCAGACACCATCCAGACTGGCAAAATGGAATGTTCATGCTGACTTATTAAGGGGAATTTATTATCAATGTTGCATGAAATACATAGGAAAAGCTGAAAGCTAAGTTAGGTTTTCATTTACATGACCCTTGCTACAGGGGCACAATTTTCAGTGAGTCTCCAGATCTGTATAAAAGGCTACCTCCAGCTGACCCACTTCAGAGAGGATAACACAGTGGTTTAGTGCAATTAGAAGTGCCTAGCTATTCTTTGCATGTCATCAGGGATAGAAAACAGTGTGTCTTCACTTCACTAGCCCAGTAAACTTAGGAATATTTCATGCCAAAGTTCACATTTGGGCAAAAAAGTTCTGTCCTGTACTTTGAATGAACAAAACAGAGCATGAGTGTAATAGCATAAAGCTGAATTGACGCTCACAATAACCCCTTGACTTTTGGTTTACTTCTCCTTGTTTTAGCAATCATTTTGCTTTTTCTAGTTCAAGAGGCATATGTGTTTTAGGACCAAAAATTGATGGAGGGAAGAGACTTCTGTCAGACAGTCTGACAGCAAAATACTGATAATAATAATAATACCAATACAATCACTGCTCGTGCTGAAGTCCATTGCTTTCATCTTCTAGGTGGGTGAAGAGACACAGGGCAAGGCTAAGTGCCTTTTACAATAAGAAAACTGTCTGGATTGTCAAAGTACCTGTTAGCTGCAGGGAGGGAAAAAAGATTAAAGATTAAATCTTTTCAATCCTCTGCTCCCAAAGTGACTTTGGTTTAGAGGAGTGCAGGCAGGAGCAGAACTAAGTGATGTCTGATACTTTGGGAGAGAAGCAGGGATTAGGAGTGAAGTAAACACTGGAGCAGCCTACTCCTGTTGTAGTGCTCTGTAGACACCCTTTGTGATGCCTCATTCCTTTCTTGTCCTCCTACCTGTCATCTAGGAGTCGGGAGACAAACAGTGGGAAAATGTTGGGTTGGCCAAAAAGTAAGTGCATCTTCGTTTAATAGACGGATATACAAGTCTTGAAATGTAACTAACTTCAATCTAAAACACAAAATCATAATGTAACTTGGCAGCTGACTGTTCAAGCTTGTTTTAGAAAAATAAAGTGTATGATTTTGTTAATAATTATTTATTTGGTGTCAATTTCAAAATGAAAAATCAAAAGGGACATTTTGTTCATATTTTTCTTTATTACTTCAGAAAAGGAAAAAAACGCCCTGCAAGCTCATAGAAAGTTATGTGATGTGTATGGTGAAGATTCTTTAAAACTACAGCAGTGTCAGAATTGGTTTGCCAAATTTTGGTCCGGAGATCTTGAAGTTAAAGACGCACCACGCTCAGGAAGGCAAATCAAAGCTGATAATGCCAAAATAAAGGCATTGCTCAAATCCAATTGACATTTATCAACATGAGAGATTGCTGATAATCTTAACATATTGAAATTGAGCTTTGAAAACCATTTAAAGCAACTTGGATATGTTAGGAAGCTCATTATTTAGGTACCAAATGAGCTCAAAGAAATTAATCTCAGTAAGCACATTGACATCTGTAGCGAAGAAAACATGAAGAAAACAATCAATTTTTGAAGCATATGATAACAGGCAATGAAAAATGGATCATTTACAACAACAATGAATGAAAAGATCGTGGAGCAAGCATGATGAACCAGCTCAAAGCACTGCCAAAACAGATGTTCACCATAGGACGGTTATGCTTTCAGTCTGGTGGTATTTCAAAGGTATTGGTATTTTGCATTGATTCCAAGGAACAAAACAACTCTTTCAGATGTGTAATGTTGTCAACTGGATAAATGAAATGATGCCATCAAACAGAAGCATCCAGAACTGGTGAATAGCAAAGATGTTGTGTTTCTGCATATTAATGTTAGACCACATACAAGTTTGGTCATTTGTCAAAAGTTGTTGCAGCTTGGGTGGGATGTGTTACCATGTCCACCATATTTGCTAGATCTGGCACCATCGGACTACCATTTGTTTCATTCTTTACAAAATGTCTTGAATGGCAAAACCTTCACTGCTGATAAGGATATCAAATCATTCTTGAACAGTTTTTTGCTGAATAAGATAAGAACTTTTTTAAGTGCTGAAACATGAAGTTGCCTGAAAGATGGCAAAAGGCAATTGAACAAAATGGACACTATATTATTTAATATAGTTTTTGTTTCCCATGAAAAAGTCACCTTTCATTTTCCCAGAAAAAGGATGCAATTACTTTTTGGCCAACGCAAGACAAGACTGCTTAATGAAGCAAGGTATTTTAAAACAGAAGGAAACATAATAGTATTAAGATTTTAATTCATCTACTGATCTTAGATGTAGAGAACCCTTCTGTATTAAAAAGGTTGGTTTTATTTAAAAAAATATATATATATAATTCTAGTAATTAGGACTTCAAGAAATACGAGATATTATGAGACTGGCAGTTAACCACTGCAGTTGTTGACCTGAGCCCGCGTTGCAGGTTTGTTACCTATCTTACATGATGAAAAACACCCACAGTTCAGCCACATCCACTAAGGCAGATATAAAGCTTATGAACTTGTATCTTTTTCTGATTTGTGGAGCCTAAGATCCTGGTTCTTCTGCAGTGAAATCTAGAGATGAAGTCACCGGTACCCATTAATCCTCTTACTGAATTTAAAGTCTTCCTGGATTTCAGACCTCAGTTTTCTTCAGTGAGCAATCAAAGAGAATATCCCTCCATAAAGCCCTCCTGACATGGCTCTGGGTCTTTTGAACAATTCAAACTGAAATTCTCCATTTGTAATATGCTTTTACAATTTTCTGTGGGGGTTTTAGCAAATCTCTTCATCTAATAATACGTCAAAATGAAAACCCAAAGTGCCGAGTCTGTTCTTCGTGAAATTATTGGTAGGAACACAAGGTTCAGTATAATACTGTTACCACTGTCTAGAAGAGAAATTGTTAGAGGAAGTCTAGCAATACCTATATTTTCTGAACACATTGCATGTAGAGATCATATCCATTTCATCTCAATATCAAATCCAGTATTGTCTCTTCAGAGAGTTAGGAGAAATATTTTCTTCCTCTCTCAGCCTTTTTTTCTCTCTCTTCAACCTGGGACCTTTTCTGTACAGACCTTTTCTCATGCTTGAAACAAACTCTCTGTTCCTCTAGCTGACACATTGCCTTAAACCTCCCTGACACTTTCCCATGCTATTTGCTCTCAGTAGGTGATTTGCTGCCAAGAAGGACCAGGGTTCTGGGCCACCCACTAAAATAACAAAACCAAACAAAAGAAAGCAATAGAGAACAATACAAACAAATGGCTTGTTTACAAATAGCTGAACTTTTACTCCAGCTTTATTCTGTGTTCCCATCTGCTAAATTAAAAGAAGAGGTCTTGGTGAGAAGAAGGATCCCTGTAGGGCCAGCTGCTTCCACAGGCCTGACAATCTCGGGAAATCACTACAGGACATATCCCAAAAACATACCTAGTGAGCTGTCTCCTGCAAAGAGCTGATGAAACCTTTCATTCCTAGGGCCCTCACTTCTCTTGGTCCTGATCTTTTATTGTGTACTGTGGTCAAATAAGGGTCAGATTGTTTGTTATTTACCCAAAAGCCCGCAAAGGCTACTTTTCCAACCCAAGCACATCCTCCAGAAAGGACTGAGACAGATGGGAGCTTAGCCCCAAGGATAGTCCCTTTCCTCATTATCCTAAAAAAAACAACCAGCCAAACAAACAAAAAACCAGAGAGAGAAAGATGAAAATTATGGCAATATGCAAGTAAGTTCATCTTTGATTCACTCATCAAACCAACACAATAATCATCATTAAAAAAACTACGTTTTGTTTTGGGTTTTTTGCTGTTTTTTTTTCCCCAGCCAAAGATAGGTCTAATGTGTCTTGAATTACCACTGCCAAATACAAAATATTAAATGCTGTCTGTTAAAAATGAGCAGACCTGGAAACATAAATAATTTAATTTTTGTTTTCACTAGTATCCCAATTAATGATACTTGACAGAATTTAGGTTGAACTTGCAAATACTTCACTTCAGTCCTGCTTTTTGCTTTTTTTTTGGTTTTGGGGGTTTTTTTTGGTGACAAAGTACCTAGCTAAGCCCTGTTGCCCGTCTCTGAGAAGGAGGAACATGACCTTCACCTCCATCATACAGCCAAGGGGCTGATGGATGGCTTGACCTGCCACAGTTCAGGAAAACTGAACAATTGTGCCTCAGGGATGAACCAAAATCAGCTTGTTTAGACAGATGCACCTGGGCCACCTTTAAAATAGCAGTGGAGGCTGTCCAGCAACTATAGTGTTAGCTCAGCTTCTCAGCTGTGCTGGGCCCAGGTTAAGCTGACTTCCCTCTTGCTGTTGCTACAGGGCTAAGAATCGCCTTGGGTATGACTCTATGAGCAACTTTACTCTTTCAGTACATTGTTGATATCCCTGGAAAGAGCCTCTGGGCAGAGATGACACCTCCTTATATGTCAGCAAAAGGTCACATTCATCTATCTTGCATTGCTCTATTTGAGGACTAATTCTGGTTTTGGAACATTTTGTTGTTCTTTGATTTCATTGATTGCAAAGCATACTTACAAGAAGCTGGATGTTAGTGTCTGGAGTGTTTATCCACTCTCCTGAAGTCCTAATTGCTTGTTAGTCACCTCCTAATTGATTGCTGTGGAATAGTGATTACGAAGGCTCAGGCAGAGGATAATGACTTTAGGTGGGATGTACACTGGAAAGCCTGAGTAATATTAGGCATTCATGTAAATTGCTCTCTTAATAAGAGCTGGACTGGGGACAGCCTGGAGGAAGGTGTGGTGAGGAGAAGGACCTTCCACAGGTCACGCAACTGCATGAACTGACAGGTGCAGGAGTAATACAGACCATTTGGTGACATCCTGTCTGTGTGGACAACAGCCTTCAACATCTCTTTTAAGCTTTATTTTTAAAACGCTGTCTGTACCACTGAATATATTTGAATGTGGCTCTTGTCCAAGGCACAAAAAGAAAGGAGTAACTATCCCCTGTTCCTCATGGACTTTGGAGATTTCTGTGTTGAATTACCAAGACAAGAGAGGAAGAAAGCTGCCACTGACACGACTACAGAGAGAGATGTCATTTCAACCACTGAGAGAGCTTCAACTGTTTGTCCTCTACAAACAGAGGAGCTCCCAGCTGGAGTTAAGGACTGTGCAGATATGGCATATTGATGCTTGAAGAGAGCTCTGCCTTGGTGAGCTGTTGACCTTTCTACTGTATCCCCATGACTGGGCTGGGGGCAGCAGGCAGGTATCCCAAGAAGTGGGAATCTAGTCCTGTCTCCACAGAGCTGTGAGCAATGCTTCAAATGGTCTGTGCCAGTGGATGGGGTGTCTGTGCCTATGTGTTGGCAGTGGAGCTGCAGGGCAGCCCCTGTGGGAAAAGGTCAGGGCTGCCCCATGTTGGACACAGCCAGACCCAACCAGTCCCAGCTGGCTCCACCAGCCCTACCACAGGACACAGCTGAGCCCCTCAGCCAAGCTGGAGGAGCAGGCTGAGGGGAAAACAGGTTTCAGAAAGGGCAAAAGGCAGCACACGCAGAGTAGGAGGAAGCCAAGGAGGGAGCAACAGCATAGGGACCCTGAGACTGGAGGAGGATGGCAGGAGGTGCTGCAGGCCTGGAACAGCGATCCCCTGCAGCCTTGGAGAGACCCTGCTGCAGCAAAGACCCACCCTGCAGCCTGGGGAGGGTGGCCCAGACCATCTTAAGAGTGAAGTATTATAGCAGGGCTGAATTGCTTTTGTGTTTTGTTTTTTTTTTTTTTCTTCCCCTTTGGAGGAAAGCTATACAGACTTAAAATCTGTATTTAGCTTTTGGTTGGCTGAAGTGAGGTGTGATGAATCCTACACCTAGCTCCTGCCATAATCAATAAGGATAACAAGGTAGACATTTTGACTGAGATGGAGGGCAATACTCACAACATATGGCTATTTCAGGTACAATGCTGGGGGCCAGCAAGAGATATTACATATAGCCAGTACACAGGTGCCTACAAATGACATTTCCAAAGCTATATGTTAGCTGCCAACTAGATACAGGAATCATGGGGATCAGCACTACTGAAAGAAGAAATATGCTGCTGTGCACAGGGCCTGGACATTGTATCTGGTTTTAAAATGGGACCTTCCTGCATGACTCCAGAGTGTTTAAGTGCCTTAAAGACTTCTGGATGATTTGCAAAAAAATATATCTATCCAGGTAAGATGTTAAACCTCACAGAAGTTAAAGGGGAAACTCATTTGAATGCTATAACTGCTCTCCCTTGACATCTCTTTATCTTTAGAGGTCTAGATACCACTGTAAATCCTGTCTGATGGGCTTACAGCCATACAGGGATTTAGGTGCAATAGTGCTTCACCAGCAACTAAAAATAGAGTGCATCTTTATTTTTTCACCCTTCTCTGAATTGCAGCTCGTTTCATCCATGTGAATTTGAAAATTGCCATTTGCCTTGTCCTTTTATTGGTTTAGCACAAAAACAGTCTCTGAAAGTTGATGCCTCCATAACAAATGACAGTCTGAGTCTTGATGGCCAGGCGGTCCAAGCAGACGGAGGAGGGTAACAGGGATATCGGTCTCCCAGGCTGAGTGAGCAGATGCCGATTTACAGCTGAGAAAATCCAGGATAATTGAACATGCATGCTGTTGCCAATAGCCATTGCTTTGTTCCTCATATGTGAATGTGCCAAGCCTATCAACAGCACTATCAAGAAGTTAATCCACGTCTACAGACAGCAGATGCTGAGGCATCCTCCACTCCTTTGAAACCTCTTTATTTCTCACCAAAGGTGAAGCCTGTGCTGTGCAAAGAGCAAGACTCCTGAGACAGAAGCTCACAGCAGGCATAGTTCAAGCAAAAGCTTCTGGTTCAGAGAGAGCTTAGCTCCTGTGAATGCAACTCATTTTCTCCAGCCCTTTCCATGCTTTTTTTTCTCTCCTGTGGGCATCATTTTAACACCTGCCTGCTCAGAATAAGAAGGTAGAGTCTGATGAATACAGGTTCATGAAAACCTACCAAGCTGAGCAGCAGTTCATGTTGCAAAGGCAGAAGAGGAGGTTTGAAGAAGCGGCACAAGGAAAGACATGGTCACCACCAGGATGAACACATGCAGCCTGTGCAACCACCATGAGAGGTATAGGAAGGAGACATACAGTCAAACAGTGACCAGGTTTGGCTTGATTTCTGTTTCTGAATCTCTGGGGTGGGGAGAATGACCTCTTAAACTGAGCAAGATCGCTCTAGGTCCACTGTAGCAGAGAGAGGTTGAAACCTGCACTTGTCCCCTCTCCTACACAAATCTGTACTTTCTTATAGGTTCCCACCTCCAGTTTCCATGAGGAAACCCCAATGCTACAGACTGCAGGTCAGTGCAGCACAAGGGAAGCACTGAGAGGACCCCGTCCTCTGCCCGCACTGCCAAAAGCACATCGCAGCTGCACTGGCTGAAGGGATGTGGCTGTGTGCGCTGCCACCTCACCCTTAGCTTGTAGACATTTTCTATTTTTGGCCATGTGCTCCAGCTGTTCTCCTTCCAGCTCCATTACACCTTTAACCCACTACTGAGCCAAAAGATAGGAAAGGATTAGCAAGGCCTGCTGACTATGAGGGCTGCACTTTAATACCTGCAGTTGCATTTAAAAAGGAATATGTAAGTGCTCAGTGACACTGCCTGTGTGCCTCTTCAGAACAGTAATTTTCTTAGTCCTCGTTTCTCCTCACTTTAAATAGCCTGGATTTGATCTTTTCAGTTTTTCTCCTCTGTTTGCCAGCAGAGTTCACAGCTTCTCTTTGTGACAGACCATAGTCTATCACTCCAGGAAAGCCTTTTCTCACATATAAATGTATCTGACCATCTTTTTATGAGATCTGCCCACATTTGTATTAAAAATTGTGAATATCAGTACCTATTTAATTTAAAATCCTGAGGTGGTACCTTCCTAGCATCCAGTTACTAATCCTAGGTGAACTTCCTCCAGATCCAGAGCCATAAGTTTCATTTGTTTGTGCAGTTATTAACTTATTTATGAATCAAAGAACAGAGCATGTCAGCACCATGTCCTGCCTTCATTTCACAGAAAGCAGTTAAGTGCAGCTGAAATCAGTTCAGTTAATTGACAAAAAAACACCTGAGGACCAAGCTGGGTGAATCTTTGTGAGTGATCACTAGGAAAATGTTGCTTTATCCCATTTCTTATTTTCTATTTCAGTCTATTTCAGACAGCCGAACATTTACGGAGTAGCAGAGAAGAAGTGGGAGGTTGAAAGATATTGACTGTTACCATGTGTTTCAGAACCACTTTGCTTCTGCACTTCAGCTGGGCTTTTCCCTGACCTGAATTTGGAACTAATTAAGAACTAGTTGGAAACATGTATTAGGACTCATTTTGTTGCAAATACTTGCTTCCTAGGAGCTAGAGAGCTCTGCTGCTATCTGGGAGATGAGAGGAACCAGGTAAGTGGAGGAGTATTTTCTGAACATCAGATAGAGCTGTAGCCTCTGATGCTTGACCTATGATGCAGGGAGAGGCTGGTTGTTCATTTTCCTTTGGTAGAAAAGGAAAGTAGAACTTTCAATGTCAAGGTTGATTAGGCAGCTGTAAGTCATTGAAGGAAGTACTATTGTGTTTAAGATCTGGGAAAGTAAATATTAAAAAAGGGGTGTAAAAATCATCATCAGCTGTGGGGAAGACAGGTTATTCATGTTGGAGCTTTGTAAATGGTCCTAGATAAGTGACAGGGAGGCATCTGCTCTTTTCATTCCATCCTCGTGGGGAGCCTGGGGAGTGATGAAGTGGTCAGTGGGGCCATGTACGAGAAAGGGTGTCTCCAGGCCATAACACAGGAGAAACCTGTACAGACGTGTTCATAGACATGGCCCTTTAAACCCATGTCTGCTCACAGATCTAGATCTCCCCACAATGATATGTTAAGGTTCCTTGCCTGCTCTTTACTAATGCTTGTTGTTGGGGTCTCAACTGCATTTCCCAATTACTAAAATTGTTTTATCCTAAGAGGATTCTCTCTGTTTACAAATTCAGGATTTTCCTCTATTTGTAGCCTATAGCACAGAAAATCCATTATTTATATGCATCTATACTTCTGAATGCTCTTTATAAGAGCCATGGCCACTGAATCATTTGTTAAAATCTTGTGTAAGTGTTAACACCCTTGAACTCTTCTTTGAGGGTAGAAAAACAAGATAGAAAAATGAAATTGTAATTCCTATGACCCATGTGAGCAACAACTGTTTGATACATTAAAAATTTGATGATGTAGCAAGTGATATTAGAAACTGCTAAACTTTCCCATGATACTTTTTTGAAGATAACTGTTGGCAGGATACACTTTTCCTTTAGGAAATCTAGACCACTCCCTTGCTTTTCATGTTTCTTCATTATGATGAGATAGACAAGAGACATTGAATTAGAATTTCTGAATTCTGTTCCTACCTCTGTAACTTACTAATCACCTGTCCTAGAGAAAAATTCTGCCTTTTTGAAACTGCTCATTATTTTTGTCTTCCTGGATATCTGAGTCTTGGATCTAGGATAGTTTTCTCACTGTAGGTGAGGTAATGCAAAATGGAGCCATTGCCTCTTGTCAATACCTTTTTTCTTTATCAGGCATCAAGTGTATGCTTGTATGTGTGTGTGGGCAAAGCATGGGTTGCAATTGATATTTTTAAAAAATACCTGCTATTCATTAAGCTGTAGCAAATAGCTATTAATGCAGCATATTCAGTTATTCATTCACTCAGCTCACTCACACACAGTTACCCAGTTGGAGCGATAGCTGGGAAAACCACACCAGCTGCTCACTCAGAAGTAGAATTAGCTTCTCAGAAGTTGTTCAAGTCTCTCAGAAGGCCCTTTACTTCACTAGGTGTATATATATATGTACTCTTATAGTTTTCATGTGTATATGGCTGCAACCACCTCATGGCCTGAGTTACACAACCTGTGGCTGATATTAGTGTGTGCTCATGTCCTTGTACAGATTCAGCAGTTTTTTGGTGCTGTAAGTTCATCAGCTCTTGCAAATTCAACAGAAGACTCCTTGTGTCCAGAGCCTTTCAGTCCATTGCAAATTTTCATATGAAAGCCTTTTAAGTACACTGTTTTCCTCTTTCTGGCCTGTTGTTCCCTGGTAACTATTTATCCATATGCTCCTACAGACAGCTACAATATTTGTTCACTGAAACAGAAAGAACCTTTACAACTTCTCTTCCCTTGGCCATGAAATATTTCTCTCTTTAGTCCATTACACTGAATGTACATGTGCAATTTAATGTATTTCATATGATCTAAAGTCAAGTTTACCCCAGAAGAACAGATTTCTCACTTCCTCCCCTGCATCAGATTTAATGTTTGTCTCCAGGGTTATCTTGATCCCATGGTTGACCTGAAGGAAAATTTAAACTTTTTTTTTAAATTAAATATTTTTCTTGTAAATCAATGAGATGGTACAAACAGCAGATTGAAAGCAATAAGGACTATGGGAATTCACTCCTGGGATGCACGGGGAAAGGTGTTTCACAGTGTTGGTGACAGAGTTGGATTGCATTAACTCTAATGTTAAACTTCTCTCCAAAACCTAGATGGCAAATCCTTTGTTACAGCACTTTGTTGATCATCAAATGAATACAATCACCAAAACCTTCTGCAAAGTGCCATTTTTGTACATTCCCTCTGCTATGCATTCATGGATTCCTAAAGCTATACAAATGTAACTGAGCACCTCAGGAAAGTGGATTGTGTCACAAATGTTCAATGCATATAGCAACATTAAAAGCAACTTGCTTCACTATTAACAAGGTAATAGCAGTATGGCCTCACTCATTTCTGGAAAGATCAACTTGATTTTTACACTTGAAGGAAAGAGGTGAAACAAAACCACAAAGAAGCAAGTATAAAACACCAAACATAAAGATAAAAATAAGGATTCGGTAACTTTATTGTCTGACATCCCTATAAGGTCAGAGAGGACACAAATGCACTCTTGCTTGATGAGCTTTTAGTGGTCATTTTACAATTAATCATTCAGATGAGACTGTTAAATTCCAAACTGAATATCCATCATTCCAATGGTAAATCAGAATGTGGGGAAAAATAAAAGAGAAAATATAGCAATTACCCTTCATTTTCATGCTTAAAAGGCTTTAAGCAGAATCTTACTGGAGAGAGAGTTTTTCAGCAGAAAGATAAGATTTTACTGATTCAAGGCATTTATTCTAACCCTGAGTACTCTCTTGCTCACACTCTGTTTTAAATCTATCCCCAACAGGGACCACTGCAGTAGAGTGGTTTACAGCTCTGAAGTATTCAAGTACCTCTTTGCAGTCTTGTACTTCTGTTTCTTGCAGCTACACCACAGTGCTGAGGAGCTCAGATGACCTCAGAGCAATGTGGTAGCCCTCATAAGGATTTATTTCCTAATTCTGATGCAAGAGGGTCAATCTGCATATGTGAAGGCCAGCTTGGTCTGATATCAAGTGGTCATTCATATGAACAGAGGCAAAGGGCAGGACTCAATTATTATAATCAAAAAGAAAGTTGTTATGGAAAGAGGAGTACTTCTTTTAACCTCTGTTGAAGCTCTTCTGCAGATCACAGGTCATCTCAGACACTCCTCTACTGTGCTGTGGACAAGTATTTATAGTTCAAAGGGTCTGGATAGCAAGAAGCACAATTTTGACTCCTTCTTTCTTACTATCAACCCAATTGAGGCATTTAATACCTCCTTTGTCTGAAATTTTTAGATTATTTTCTTTGTTTCTCTGATAAAAATATAGCTTGAAGTGATTTTGGTAGCACCTGAGAGCACCCAGCATTTGAGTGAATTAGACCCTGGGGTCTCCTGTTTGAAACCTTCCCAGTAAAAGAAGAGCTCATAGAACAGTGACTTCTGAGGTGGTCTTGTCCAACATCACATGAAATCTATAGCAGAGGGAAGGTGAGGATCCAGTTCTTCAGTTCAACCTGTCATCCTATTAAAACTGCCTTTCTGTTGCAACAAGCAAAAGAGGTTCCTGTGATAAGCCCAACAAATTCCTCTTTTCTATGAGTCTGGCTTAATCCAAGGACAAAGATGCAAAATAATACATGGTAAGGTATTGTACTGCTTATACACAAGTCACCATTCCCAGGACCGTACTGACTGTGAAGTTTCCTAATTTCTGAGTGCTTTACTTTGTATCCTCAAGCATTCTATCATTTATCAGCAGTCCTGGCTAACCGGTGAGGTCTAAGTTGACTGGAGGCTCACAAATGTGACACCCATCTACAGGAAGGGGTGGAAGCAGGACCCAGGGAACTACAGACCCGTCAGTCTGACCTCGGTGCCAGGGAAGGTTATGGAACAAATCATCTTGAGTGCCATCATGCAGCACATGCAGGACAACGAAGTGATCAGACCCAGTCAGCATGGGTTCAAGAATGTTCTAGTCTAGGTGATCTTGCTCTGGCAGAGGGGATGGACTGGATGATCTTTCAAGGTTCCTTCCAACTCCTAATATTCTGTGATTCTGTGAAGAATTGCAGGTCCTGCTTGACTACTCTTACATCCTTCTGTGGCAAGGTGACCTGCTTGGTGGACGAGGGGAAGGCTGTAAACACTGTCTACCTGAACTTTAGTAAGGCCTTTGACACTGTCTCCCACAGCACCCTCCTGGAGAAGCTGGTTGCACATGGCTTGGACAGGCATACGCTTCATTAGGTAAAACACTGGCTGGATGGCCAGGCCCAAAGAGTTGTGTGAACAGAGTCAAATCCAGCTGGTGGCCAGTCACAAATGGTGTTCCCCACGGCTCAGTACTGTGGCCAGTTCTGTTTCATATCTTTATCAATGACATGGATGAAAGTTTTTGTCTGCCAGAAAAGGTCTATAGGTAGTTCTGGGCATAGACTTAGTGGTCTAATGCCCCACGTCTTGTATAGACATAAATGTGCAAGCAAAATGAGCATCAGCTGTGCAGAAGGTTGCATTGAGATACGTAAGAAATTTTTATGGTTTTGTTCTTAATTTAGAAACATGATTAGCTAATGGCCTTTGTGTCTGGTTTGCAGTTTTACTCTTTGTCTGCTTGTCCCTCAGTTATGAGTTTCTGTTAATACATGGTGTTATGTGCTTTTGAGACGACGCTGCTATATAAAAATGGATCTATAAAAAATGTACATAAGGATGCAGCTCAATACAGGAAAGAGTAAAAATAGCACAGCTTTACCTTTCTGCAGGGCTAAATTTCAGTAAGTTTAACAGAGAAGATTTATCTATGCTACTTTCTATAGAAAATGCCAATAAATACTGCAACAGCTCTGTGAAAATGACTCTTCATCCTGGCTTTAAGACAGGCACAATTAAATGATGTCTTCTGGATCTCATAGACACGATGCCAGAAAGGACACTGAGTAGCTAACTGAGCCAGGTAATGTGTCATATGTCAATAGTATTGGTTAGGCTTTCTCAGGTCTATCCTCTCAGTGCCACAGCACAGTGCAGATTCTCAGGGCAGTATTAGAATACTGCCTTTGCCCAAGTTCCTGAACATCCTGAAGGAAGGAGAGCTCTGCTACACTCGTGGCCAACAATATGAATGAGAAATTAACAGGTCACGGCAGGTGTATTTATCATGGTGAGCTATATACTTCCTTTATGAGAACACTTTCCTTACATGACATTTAGGTTTCTTCTTACATGATCTTCATTCTTTCTCACTTCCTTATTTTTTGTCGAGGAAGAAAAATTATGAAAACAAAACTTTCTCAGGCAGTTAAAGTTACAGAAAGAGAAATGCCATTTGCACATTGCTTAGCGTTGTAGAATAGAGTAATTTAGATTGCAAAGGACTGTATGTTCCTCTCTATATGTTAGGTGCTCCAGCCTTCTGACCAACTTGATGGCATTCTGCTCAACTTGCTGCTCTTTGTCGATGTTTGGGGAGACCAAACTGCACTCCCTCCAGTTTAGTGTGATCCACCAGCTTGCAGAAATGCATTCTACCTCCCCAGCTCGGTCCTTTAAGGGGCAAAACAGTACTGGCCCCAGTATCAAACTCTGAGAAACACTACTTGTGACCAGAGCTTTGCAGAAACCTTACCAGTTTTAGTGAGGTGATCATCCACCTGTTAATTCCCACTGTTGACAGTTTATCTGGAATCACTGATCATCAGAGGGGAACAGGGTTCCCCTTTTCAGGGGAACAAATTGTACTTCCCAAGATGAAATTTCCAAAGTCCTAATCACCCCCTGGAGACTCCAGTGAGCTGATCATCTAAATCCTTCACATTTTCATTATTACATACTCTTTAATGAAAACTGTAATGAAATCTGTAAAATCTAATAGCAGTGTACAAAAAGGATGAAATTTCCAATTTGGGAGAAAGTGGCCTCATTTTAATCCTGGCAGCAAATACTAAAAATTGAATTAAGTAGAAAAGAAATAAAAAAGTAGAAAAATGTGGATATATGTGTACACAATAGACCTAGAATCCATATAGTATCTCTAACTACTTTTTATTATGCTTCTTCAGTGAAAGGCACATGAAGTTGGCAGTGTTCTTTGCAAAACTTTTGGCCCAAGTGTATCTATTTTTTTTCTACCAAAATGCTACTTGAAGAGTAAGAATATAAGCAATGACAAACATAACAATAAAAATCGTCTATCAATGTATATTGTGGCTTATTGCAGATATAAACTCTGTCTCTGGAGAGACAAAGTGAATTCAGTAGACCATTGACCTGTGGCAGAGTCCTTAGAAAATAAAACAGTCCAGAGATGATTTGTTTTACTTTCTTCTAAACTTGTTATTTTATATCAAATTAGATCTCAGACTTAAGCAATACACATTCATTCTCTGAATCTTCTCACACGTATACCTGCTACTTATACCTTTACTACAGAGAAGGACTCACTACTTCAATGTTTTAAACGGATTTTTCCAGCAAAGTCAATACTACACAACATTCAGAATTGTGTTCCAATGATTTAACAAGGACGTGAACAACAATGGCCAGTGGCAGTGTGGGACCTAAGCAGATGAGATTGTCAGAACCAAACAAATGAGATTTGTAGTGGTTTTGGTTTTTTCCTACATGACTATTTATTTTCTACTACAGGTAAGAAAATTGCAAGACAAGAAAGGTACTTTGGAAAACAATTACTGCTGCAGGCAAGAAAATATCAGTGCAATGTGCATGTACTGCAGATTTCTTTACCAGCCTAAGTTTTGGTCTGTTTCCAGTGTTAGCTTAATAACTCTTCAGATCACACATTAGAAAAGAGAGAGAAAAAAAAAAATAAAATCGCAGAGACACCACCACTAGAATAAACATCCATGCATGTTATTCAAAGTTCTACTTTAATATTTCATAATACCTAAAACTAAATAGTTTGAAATATTTTGTAAACATCTGGATAAAATATCCCAGGAAAACTTCAGCTAGTACTTCAAAAATGAGATGACATCTACAGGGAGAACATTAAGGAAAAATGGGGAGAAAAATAAGGAAGACATGATCCTTGCTTTTAGACTTTCACCTCTGGAAGTAGTTACACCATCTAAGTGTAGGCAACTGTATCTGAGTGCCAGGTTAGAACTTCCTTAGATCAGAATAGCTTGATGGAGGTGAACTGACTCTTCGGTGCTGGTCAATACTTATGTGTTAGGCTCTAACTCTGCATCACTTGTTGGAATGGATGATTTTTTTTTTCCTCTGTGTATACAGACTGAAAGCAGGGGGATCTTCTCTCTAGTGTGGACCATTGAATTTGATGTCTAATGTGAGGTAGTGTAAATACACTTACTCGTATGAATGGGGCTCATCCGACATACTGCAAACACCTACACATGGCCTGGTCACCTCTACTGCTTGCACAGTCAGTGAGAGAAGTGTGGTACTGCTACCCTCACCCAAAAAGAAGGATTCTGAAAGTGAACACAGAAATTTTGCTCCAAAACTGCTCTGCCTCTGCATTGACTAAATCAGGAATTTGTTGTTTTACAATCAGAGATATGTATTTCTTACGGTGTGCACAGCTAAAGTTAAATGAAATTAAGTCCATCCTACATGTCTGGCACTAAATTCCTTATCTAATCTTATCAAACTTTTATTACCTAGTTTAAAGACAGGTTCCACTTTAACCAGGAACATAGTTCCCCAAACAGTTTTTTATCAGCTGTGATCTTTTCAATATTAATCTCTACTAAACAATATGGGTTAAACATTTTCTACTTCCACTGTGAGAAAAAGATTTAGAAATTACAAATCTGTTAACAGCTCAGTGATCAATATATACTGGCCTTGTTTTGGATAATTTTATATAATCTGAAAACATTCCAGGGTAATTTCTAAAATAACTATATGAGAGCTTAATTGATCTGCCCAAAAATAAACCTAAATAATGACTGAAGTAATCCATGGATTCTGTGAAAGTAAAATTTTCAAATTTCAATACCTAAATGGAGGCGCAACATTCATATGCAGATACATAAATGATTTATTGAAGTGTTTAGCAAATTCAGCATTTTAAATTTGAATGAAACATGATCCAGCTGCTTAAACACAGACATGTAGTGCCATTTGAGACATGGTATCAAGACATCAACATGACCCTAGCTCGTATGCCACAAGATCTATGAGAAAGCCTGCTCTCCCAGCTGGATACTGGGAACAATTCCCCCTGGTCCTAGGGTGGGGAACTGACCTCAGCCCATGGAGGCAACCCAGAACAGAGGAGGATTTTCAGCTAGAACCTGGAAATAATGTCCATCTTTGTAGATGTCAAGCTGTAAGCAACCAAGACAGAAAACTTTAGCCTCAGCTTTTGGAGTAATAAACTTAATGCCTTAATGGAAGGCACTTTGGAGCTCTGTGTACTAATGGAGATTGCTGGTAACATTTAATATCTTTAGTCAAGGTATCTCTGTGGGATTGCAATTATGCATAAAGAGGTTAGAGAATGAACAAACACAGCACACACTGCAGGCAAGTGAGATCAACTTAAGTTTGTTAGATGTAATGGAAAAAAAATCCTACAGGTAGAGCAATGCACAGCCCTTTGCTACCAGGAATATCTCACTTGACTGTGTTGTGTCTCACCACACAGGGAGGGTCTCAACACACTTTACCAAAAGGGAAGATTTCATATGGAAGTAGTGCTTCTGCCATCATCATAATATAAAGAAATATATATTTCACAGCACACAATCATGTTGTGAAGTAGTTTAGACTTGGAAATTACAAAAAAACCAACATATTTGCAGTCACTTGTGTGATTATTAGTTGCTAGCTAGTGACAAGAATTATAAATAAATACAAAGAGCTGGACCATTGGTTAACCATCCATTGGTAACCACTCTAATATCACTGGAAGTCTGTATCACTTCTCATATTGCTTGATTTATGTCTGATGAGAATTTACACAATGAATCAAAGTTTTCCAATTTACAGGTAAAATAGAAGTAAAAGCTCCTTCATTTCTGAGTTTACTCAGATATTTAATCCTTTCCCTTCCATCTACTTCTTCCACTGCCTGACTTCTTTTACCTTCAGGTTTCTTTCTTTCTTTCTTCATCCTTCTCCTCTAGTTCTTGTCTTCAGCATGTGCACCATGATACTACATAGCATCATCACTCAGTCTCAGTGGATCTTCCCTTTCTTTCACCATTCTTGTGAACAAACACAGTTTTCTCAGTGTCTTTACCCACATTTCTCTCCTTTAGCTTCAGTGTGATTCTTCTGCAAGCACCCTCTTCAGCAGTGCTACTCTTAAAAATCTCTTATTCATGAAAGAGACGAGTATTAGATGAATATTCCTTTTACAGGACTGAGTGGACTTGCTCAGACATCCTAGTTTGTATTTGAGAAAAGATATACGAAATGGCTATTAGTCTCCCATATTGATAAACTATTGTTACTGTTTACAGTGAAGTGTTGTCCACTGTCAACCTGAATTTTCTCAGACAATGCCTTGGTAGTTCGTGTAGGCCAGGGACCATTACCAGTCAGCAATTTGGATGCAAAACCTTCTTCAGAGTCAATAAGTTTAGCTGTATGGATGCAAACCAAAAAATGTCTGATGCATCAGCAACAAAGAACAACCCCGATTGTTTTAATTCAATAGTACAGGAGTAATTTTTCATCATAAAGAACAGTCAGGTCAATGCTCCCCTACAAAAGTTCTTCAATACACAGTGAAACTGGAGAACATCTAATATGAGATAGACATCACACACTGAGATTACAAAGTTCTGAGGACATCTTCTGTGTTCTCTGACTGAGATTCTTCCATATGGCTTAGCTGGAGGTTTCATGGTTTTGCAGCTAAAGGAAATTGCTGAGTGGATTTCAGGGACCTTTGAAAGTCTCTGCATAGAAGTCTATTGGTGTCCCTGTGCCAACTCCTCAGAAGTACAGTCCAGTTGCATCCCTTATAATTCAGCTGCTTTTTGTTTCGTTTTGATTGCTGGTTTGTTTTCCACTCAATTTAGACAGAAGAATGATATTTAGCAAACCATCCCAAATGCTTGTGTTCCTCCCCCCCATTTCAACTCTGTACTATCCCAGCTGGAAATCCAAGCAGAACCCTGTCAACTTTGAAAAAAACCCCTCAATACATGACCATGGACTGTATGTCAAGGCAGAAGAAGAAAGAAAAACAAATATGACAATCAGACTTCTAGTCACTAATGACTAACCTGCCCAAATAAGTCAGATAGCAAACTCATGCCTGGCCACTGGAGGTCACAAAGTTTCCTTTTGCACCTCACTTTTTGTGCTTGTTCAAGCAGATCTCACTCCCACATCTTGTAATCATTTCTGCAGACTTTGAAAGATTTTGAAAAGTCTTGGTTTTCTACAGCTAAGACAGCCACTTACATTGTTTAGTCTAAGGTTTACTCTATATTTATATTGCTCTTCAGACGAAATATCTCTGAATATCATGCAAACTGTGTAAGTTATAAGCCAAGATTTTCAGGAGTGAAGCTCACATTTAGAATAATCAATCCTGTCCAGTTCTAAGCATATTGGGTAATGAAGCTTTTTTGGAACTCTTAGAATTGGCATTTGCAGTAATCTGCTATTATTTTACCTGACCACCTAGCTTAGTTAAATCTTAAAAATAAAATCTCAAGATTTGTCCTTTTTGATCCTGTTGAATCTCAATAGTTACGTGACATTATTACCTCACCAAAACCACCCATTTTCAGGAAATGAACATTTAGTTTTCAATTTTTTCATTTACACTCTTCCTTTTGTTTCTGTTTGTCGCCCATTTCTTGAACCCTCACAACAGTGATGCTTCCTCTGATGAGCATCACTTATGACGATGAATATACCTAACATGATTAAAGATGCTGTAACCTTTCCAAAGGCAACTTTTAGTAAAGTACCTATACCTTGCAGGTCTTAATATCTGCCAGTCAGAGCAGTGGCTCTTCTAGTTCTCCGCAATATTTGGATTCTTGAAGGAAAATGCTGAATAAGCCCAGAGAATGCATGTGTTCTGCATACACTTGACTTAATGTCGCTACAGTAGTCATAATGCTCTGCACTATGACATTCAGGTGTGCAGAGCATGTGCGATCTAGCCTGTCCTCAGCATGTCAGACCCACTGGTCATGAACTCTACAGCAAATTCCACCAACAGAAACGAGGTAACCCTAAATATTCACTCTGACATCAGTCAGTCACAACTATGGCACAGAGGACCACCCAACTCCATTCTTCCACTATGAATCCTGGTGCTTAACCTGTTCCTTCTCTCAAAATATTAATTAAAGAATTTTCAAAATGTTGATTCTAAGGCTTAATATATATGTTGCCATAGTGATATTTCCTTTATCCACTACACTAATATTAGACAAAAAGTCCAAGGAAGTAGGGTGATGTAATTTACTTCTGCAAGGGTCATACTGGTTGGTCCCTCTCTTGAGATACCCTCCAGACATTTGTTATTCTGGCTGCAGTTGTTTACATATGACATTTAGGACATCTTCAGCTTTGGAAGAGTGGGTATTTTGAAGACAGACTGCATATTTTTGTAGATTTTTTTTTCTCTACTTACGCTCCCTTAGAACTCCAAAATGTGTCATTGATGAATTTTTTCACTCTATATGTCATTATTTCTCCTTTTGGCATTTCAATATCCAAAAATATTTCCTTTTCCATGCCAGGAAAGAACAAGTTCAAGGTATTTACCCAGAAATCTCCTTCATGAAACTTATACAATAAGTCTGCTAAGCTTCTTATCAGTGTGCTTATATTCCTTCATAGATCCCTTTAGCCCCTGATGATTCAGTGGAATTATTGATCTCTTGCAGACTTCCTGATTTTTATTTGTGTTCACACCATTAGCTATTCATTCTTTGAATTCCATCTTGTCCTTCTTAATTTTCTTCTTACTTAATAGCTGTTTAGTTAATTTATCTTCCTGTTTATTGGCTTCATTAGGGTCAGGTAATAAAGGATTTTTGTTTGACTCATTTTGTTACTTGGAAGTTTCCATTTAATCATGTCATAGAACTTCTGGCCTCCCTTCTGTTCCTCCTTTTCCCTTTCATTCGTGCCTCCTAATTCCATTCCAGACTTGATTTGTAGACTGTTTTTTTTTTCATAATTGATTTTTCCAGTTGTTTTATTTTTTAACTGCAGAATGTTTTGGCTAATTTTCCAAGTCTTTGGAATTGATTCCAATTCAAGCTGTCTAAGACAGTGTCCCCCATAAGTGACTCTCCTCAGCTGCACAGATGCCTTTCTGAAGAAGGATAACATCCAACCCCAAATTTGAGGAGCTGAAAGAATGCCTAAGTTCCAGTCACCACAGTTCCCTGTCTGAAGTTCCAGTAAAAATTCACCTTCTTTGGTGATTTAAGCCACATCTTTTGGCTACTGGAATATGAACTGGAATGATTTAGTAAGCATTATTCTTCTGTAGAAATGAAGCAGGTATGTAAGAGATAACATCTTAAATATATTAATGGAGGTCATCTCTCAAAGTCTCCTCATGCTGATATTTTTTGAATTATTTTCTATATACTACCTCAGATGAAGACAAAAACCTAGGAGAGTAAGGATGCCACTTGCAGGTCTGCATATATTACACCCTCTTCTTTCAGCCCAGGTTTCAAATAGACTCTCTACCTGTTGCCCCAAAAGTTTGTAACTGTTATGTGGACATCACAGACACCAAGACTGTGCTGAAGCAGTCCGCACATTTCAATAACAAAGTCTGCCTGCCTGTTTTCAGCCACAGTTAGATTTGAAGGAAACTAAAAGATGTAATTTCCCAAGACAAATTAAAAAAAAAAAAAGCTCTGACCTCATGGGTCACTTAAGCAATACACTGATTACCAAGGACTTCATGGATAGTCTAAATATGATGACAATGTTGTTTCTGTCTACTGAATTCTCAGAACTAGACTTCTCCTTCTAGGGCTTGAAAAAGTTAATGGTCTTTTTCCCTTCTGTTTTGAAAAGGGAAAATATGTTGTGATAGATTGTCCTAATGGTCAGTCAGAATTACATGTTTACTTACAGTAATTTGTGCAAATTGGAAACCCACTTTTCTCCCTGGGAAATGAAATATTCCCAGTGTTGACACATTTCCCTGGACAGCTGAAATAAATGGGCAGTTCACATTTCTTGGAACCTTGCTGCAGGCTCTTTGCAGGTTTGTTTGTTATTGCTTACAGGTAGTCAATCAGTTGTGAACCAGTGTCACACAAGGTGAAGGTTTTGGAGTAGCTGTGTATCTGTCTGTGCCCTCAGAAATTTAGTGAATTGCTGCAGAGAAAGCTAACCTTAAGCTTATGGAGCAATCCTCTCTCACTCAGGCACAGCTTCACCTTCATCACTGTGTATTTGCCATATGCAGTAATTTTGCCTGTTGTGCACAGAACATCAGTTCATTTCACTATTACAAATTTTCTGCCTCATCCACTCCTCCCCTTCAGTTTAATTTTCTTTTTCAGTCTCGAATCATTTATCTCCAAAGGTATGTTTTATTATCATAAGTGGAAAATAGTTGATTGTGTCATATGTAAAACAGAAGGCAAAACTTAGTAATGCACAGAACTTTATCATTATAAATCCAACATGTGTCTAGGAAGTTGTTAATTTTTAGTCCTTGATTTCTTATTATTTTTACACAGACTACGTGGACAATTTCCAAATGCGGGTGGTAAATGTAATTTGTCAGGTACTGCAAACAGTTAAATATAACAGTTCTATTTCACGCAGTTTCATCTGCCTACAGACAACATATCATGAACTTAGCAACTTCATAATATACTTCTAAATCCCATTTTTCTGAATAGGAACAATGAAAAGAAGGAGATGAGAAATTTGTGAATTTAATATATTCTCAGTGACGTGAACATTATGGGGTTTTATATTGCATATCATTATCTTTTTAGTTTTGTATGGCAATCTCTTTGATGGTCAAAAAAACCCAATCAGAAAAAAAAATTGTTTTGTGCTAATTCTAGTAATGAAATATGAACGTGATTATAATTACATGCTTTCCATGAAAAAGCATCAATAGTTCTGCCTGAATATATTCAGTATATTAGAAAAGGTATTATAAATTATGCATAGTATAAGTATAATTAAAACAGTACCCAAAGGCTTTTTGTTATTACTTTCAGACTCATCTCTTTCCTCACAGTCTCTGCCCTTACCATATAATTTCCCATCTACCCACATAACAGGCTATTGATACACTTGGACTTTTGCTAGGATTTCAGTAGCCATTCAGCACTGCTTCCATTCTCAAGGCTCTTGAGTACCGCAGATGTTGACATCTACATTGACATGTAGATAAACAAGTGGTTCCTTGGAAAGCCTGTGAACAGAACAAGGAAGATTCTAATTCCTGTCTGTCCTGGTTTAGGGCTGGACCAGCCACTACATCCTGGACAGATGCTCTCTATTAACCCCTCTCCCCTCCCCAGAAGGGAAGAGAAAGAGAATAAGGGAGAGAGACTTTACAGGTTGGAAAATAAACTAACAGGTTTAATAAAACAATACTATATTACCGGATAATCATGTAAATAGGAAAATAATGAAATATATACAGATATGTACAAATATATATACAAAACCAATATATCAAATCCTTCCCCCACCCTCCCCCCAGTAATGTATACATCACTAAAATCTCTGCGGAGCAGGGCACTGGAAAAGTCCCAGACCAAACTCAGCAGCAGGTGGGAGAAGGATGCAGGAACACACAAATCAGGTCCAGAGGCAGATGAACTAGCAGAGTTCTGCTCGGACCTTGGCCACTGCAGGATCGAGAAGGATGGAAGGGTCCAAGCTGGAAGGGCTCCAAGATGGAAGAAGGGTTGATACCCTCGTGATCCCTCAGCTTTTATACAGAGTATGATGTATGTGGCATGGAATACCTAGCTGGTCCGGTTTGAGTCCGCTTCCCCCGACCCTGTAGGTGCAGACACGGCACCCATGGTGAGACAACTTGGCCTTGAGCTTATATCAGTACACACTGTCTGGGAAAAACATCCTGCTAGTAGTTTTCAGCAAGTTCAGCCACTTAAAAGAGACTGAGCCTAAACGTAAAATCAGTTCTATTTAGCTCAAACCAGGACACTGTCTTTGTCTGTGATCAGTTAAAATAAGGGTATATTTCTGTTGTTTTGGTTTGTTTCATGTTTTTAAATATGGTAGCAAAGGCAGCATGCTTTGAAAGGTATGTGGTAGCTCAGACATTCTGAACAGTGGCTTCAAGGTCACAAGGAGACGGACTCTTCATCCATGGAGATGTGAACACACCACAGTGTGCTTCATGCGGCTCCTGTTGTGGCCCACAAAAACCAGTGAGGATGCTTAAGGCTCAATGAGTGAAAGTCTGTGGCCTGTACTAGGCAAATATTCAGTGTAGCCCTTTCTATTCCTTGATACAGAGAGGTTGTGGAGTCTCCTTCTCTGGAGACATTCAAAACCCGCCTGGATGCCTTCCTGTGCAACCTCATCTAGGTGTTCCTGCTCCGGCAGGGGGAATGGACTAGATGATCTTTTGAGGTCCCTTCCAATCCCTAACGTTCTGTGATTCTGTGATTCTGTGTAATTTGTGCATATGAGTACAACATATACCCATCCTTTAAGAATTTATTACTTCCAAACCTTGTGAACTGTTCTTTGCTATATTTAAAATTATATTTATTCTTATCTTACTCAGTGGAACAGATAGGAAATAGAAACGAGGGAGACCTTCCTATGTATCTGATCCAATAAGACTTTCCCTTTTTACCTGCTACAGTGCACAGATCCTTCCATCTTGGTCACCAACACCTATAACTGAGAATAGGAAAACACAGCCTGCTCTTTAGAAATCATAGGCAGATTCACCATGGTATGCGAAGCAGAAGCATGGAAGAGGATGGGCAACAGCTCTGCACATAACTCTGTCCACAGCAAACCAGACTCAAAAAGGAAAATCTGTTTCAAAAGAAACTGTAGTGTATCTTTGTACCCATAAAAGGAACATAATTAGGATCTGTGATTATGAGACATGTCTTTTCCAGGGCTGCTTTCAGTGGGCCAAGACCCTTCTGTTTTTTTTGCTCAGAACTAAGCCCAGAGCCTCAGATTAGTGCTATGAAAATAATTTTATTTTTTAAAGAAAGTGTGCATTAATCTTTCCCATATTTCATTTTCACTCAGTTTAATTTCCATGTGATTTTAAAAAGCACATAAGGAAAGTCTATATATTCTGCTTTAAAAAAAAATAAAATCATTACTCAGGGAAAGGTATTCCACTTTTGCTGGTACTCCACTCGTGCCAGGTTTTTTGACAAGTGATGGAATCAGTGTCATGGACAGATTGCAGTGAGAATTAAGTTGTATTTCAAAAGAATAATTTTTTAAAAACCACCAAAAATAAACCTTCCATTTATAAATAGGCTAGTTTTTAATGTTTTTTTTTAATCTAACCTTTGGGAAATTCACATTCTTGGTTAAAATGTGTATTAAAAGAGAAAGAATGCAGATACTATTCCTACATAAATCAAAATAAGAATATAACAAAACATTAAATCGCTGTACATCTAAGAAATCCAGGACAGTTACAGTTTTTCTTTCCAGCCCTTCACTTATAAGCTCAATAACAGTGCCTGATCTCCATAAAGATAATATTTCACCTACTAGTTGACAGGACTGGTTTAATATTGCTTACAAATTATCAAAGATGTTTACTTCTCCCAGTATTTTCCTATGGCAACAACTGTCCCTGCAGAATGCCTTTTCCACAGTAATTTTTCCATATTTAAGCAAAGAAATGGAGGAGAGTGATCTAAAGCCAAATGAAGTGAGTATGCATCAGTCAGTTGTTCCCTTACTCAAACCATCACTTAATTTGTATATTCTCCCTGCACGAGCTGTGACCTATGCACGCCATCAGCTCTCACTGATGCTCCTCTGTAGCTGTCAGAGCTCCTTCACGTGCGTTGGAACTTAAACATGTGCATCTGTGGATGGCCAGAAATGTTCCAGATGTGCAAGTGATCATTACTGCTGCGTAAATTCAGGCATTTGGGTTAACACCTGTGTTTTGTTATAATTTTTCAGAAAGATTGTAAGACAGTGAAGATAACTGCTGGAGAATTTCTGCATACCTTTTGCCCTGCCATCCTGCAAAGAGTCACATATGCGAGGGACCTGAGACTGTGCCTAATGTTGCTGGAATACAACAAAAGTTACACATACACCTCAGGTATTTTGCAGAACTAGGCTAGGGAGCTGTTTTTGACTGCCAGTATTGTTTAGTTAACGGCCTTCTCCCCTGCCTTTCTGCCTGCCTTCTTTCTTTCCTTCTTTCCTCCCTTCCTTGCTCCTTTCTCTCCCTTCCTTCCTCCCCTCTTTCCATTACCCATCCATCTCTGTGTATTCTTGAAGAACACTCAGTAAATAGCAAGTACCACAAAATTTATGAGGAGGTTGCTGATATATCAGTAATGAGAACATCTTGTAGTCTAAGAAGAAAACAGAGAGAACTTTGAAGCATGAAACTAGCAGGGCTGCAGAGTAACTTAGCTGCTCATAAATCATGTCTCCAACCACATTAGACCATAGCAGTGGAAGGTGAGCTGGGACTACAACCACTCTAGCTCTCCCCTTCCTATTCTCACTCCTGGGAATATTGTAAATAAAAAAACTTGCATAGTGATTTCAAGGATTTTATTGCTAGGTTGTTCTGTGATGAAAATTCAGCTAGCCTGACCCTGGGTTGAAGAGGGGTGTAGTTTTGGTTGGAAGTCTAAAGAAAAATATTTAAATTCAACTGAGTTATGTTTTAATTGTTCTGAAGTCCTTCCAACTCCAAGCTGAAAGTGGGACTCTAAGAGTAACTAACAGACCTGTAAGAACACATTGAATCTGATGTAACATTTTCCATTCTTTCCTTTTGCTTTGGAAATGTGGTAGCTCTATGTAATTTATTGGAAAACAGTAATTAGGATAGGAAAACCAAGGCACAGCAAGTTACCCAGCTAGCTAAAGGCTGCATGGGACTGGCTGAAAGTATAAAGCAAAACAAGCAAACAAACAAGAAGTCTGGATCTCATCTCCCCATCCCCTGCTGTAGCCACTAGAAAATGATCCCAAACCCTAGATTCCCTCTCATGTGTCTGCACTCTACAGTGAAAAAATTAAAGACTCTACATTTAAACGTAATTTTTCCTCCAGCTGTTTTCCGAAGCTTTTTTAAATTATATTTTTTAAATGCTTATCAGCTCCTGGGTTGGTTTGAAATTATTTTCTGCTGTTTGAGAAGTCTTATTTGCATAGGAAGATGTGATAGCAGGAGGGAACATTCCTTCAGAACAAAAGAGGTGCTCAACACACTGGCGTGTCCTTTGCTGCGATTGGTGTGATGGCGCTGTGTAGAAGTGTATTTTGTAATGCAACCTTTCCTGTTTGCAACTGACCTTGCTTCCTGATCAGGCCCTGTGCTTTTCAGCTTTGTTACAGTGGAGAAAAGAAAAGAAGATTCTTCAAATGTCTTTTCAAGCAGAGAATAGGAAACTAGCAAAGGACTCTGAGCTGATGAGGAAAACCTAAAAATACGTAACAGCAAAGAAAGCTGGTGTGCTATAAAGTTGAATTCAGGAGAAAATCCAGTGTGGGAAGAGTAGAAAAATGGTAAAGAGACAGGAAAAATTAAAACTTTGGAAAACAAAAAAAAGAGAAGAAAAAGCCTCAGTTATGAAAAACTGCATGAAGAAGCTCAGGTAGAAAGTAACTGAATTAAAATAAGATTTCACAATTAAAGACACTTTTTCTTGGCCAGAAAACTGCTCATTATTTATTGCAAGATTACTCAGTGCAGGTGCTATTCTTTATCCTGAATCTCACGTGTTTCTTTGAAAGTCTGCCCTTGCAGGAACAGGATGCTGATATTAAAGATTTGAGCAAAATATTCCACTGTGTTCTCATTCAAGAAACCTCCCTTACAGCCTGGACCATGCCCACATTCAGTTTAATCAAGATTCATTGGAGTTTAGCATTCTGTCCTTCGGGGGAAAAAAAACAGTTCAAGAAGCTTATCATAACTGTTGAGGTGTGATATAGCAATATAGTGCAGCCTCTTTGCAGTGATTTGTATGAATAAAGTCTAAGCTAGCAGACTGCCTCAAAACCTGCCAGCTGCTCTGCTTGTGAAACATAAGATTTACCACAATGTCAGAAATAACATTTGTCAACTCATTTATCCACTTATGGACTAGGGCCAGCAACAAATATTTCAGAATAAGATGAAATAGCTCTCACAGGAGGCAGCTATATGATAATCTGCCTGAGCAATGCTCTTACCCTAAATTGTAATAGTTACCGTTTGTCTTGAGCTTTGTATCATGAGGATTCATCTGCCTTTCTTCATTGTAGCTGTTTTCTTTACCTTAGCTATTCTGTGCCGTATTATTTATAAGAGTATGCACTCCCTTCTTACCTCTATCTACATTCTTGGTCTTGAACGCTTTCCATGGAAACATGCTGCATGTTGAAATGGTGTATTGGGGGGTGCCAAAAAAGGGAAATAATTATTATGGCTTTTGCCCCTGCTACCTTTTAAAGGAGATATTTGAGAGTCTTCTGTTGAATGTCACCTTTTCTCACAATGTAACAGATGCTGCTGTGGTTTGCTGTTATGTGAGGCGTCCTGTGCCTATGGCTGGCCCCTGATAATGGTGCGTGGTAGCATGACTTCAAGTTTTATCTATCCCAAACTCCTGTTTTTATTAAAGACTGCTGAAATTTAAGGAACGAGCTAAACTTTGTAGCTTAGCAACTCCATTCATGTAAAGACCTGCTTCTGAGGCTCCAAGCCAAACCTTGCTTTCTATACAGCAGGAGAGGGTGCCTGCTTTAAGGAGGGGTTATTATCTGACTCGTCAAGATGGAAGCAGAGCTGGGAAAGATAATGAATCAGATAAACATTATAATCTGAGGGAAGTTTGGCAAAACACCTTGTTTGCATCACAGATGACCTTTTATTTTATAATTTGGCTGTCATTTTTAACATTTTAGGGCAGGTTTTTGTTGGAGAAGGAGTAAGTGGACAAAAAATAAAAATGTGAATGTGGATGTTAAAGGCTGAGTGAAGGAAAAGGGTATGGGGTAAGCAATTTGACATTACTCTCAAGTGGGAAGGAAGTCAGATGGTAGACAGAAAGCAATGTCCACAGCTGAGGTGAGGGCGGCATTGCTGAGACTGGAGTCCTTCACTCTCCTCTTGCTGCTGGCTCATCCCATTGACTTCTACGTTCCCCAGCTTTCTCATCTGGGACAGTAAGAAATCATAATCCTCCTTGCAAATTCTTGTTTTTCTCATTCTGGAAGTAGTTGGGGTAAATGCAAGGAGGGATGGGAGGAAATATCCTTGGCTGGATCACAATTCCTCTTTTCCCTCTATCATTACATTTCTGGTGCCAGTTCTGCTGTGTACGTGATGCTACAGGAGGTAGTTATATCAGTGTAAACTTTACATCTTTTCCCCAAGAATTATAGTGACCTCCTAATTTTAACACTAATCTCTGTCCAACAATGTGAACAAAATAGTTGCATGATGGAGGTTTTTTTTAACCTCCTTGCTATGGCTTGCTGTCACAAACTCCTCTGATGTTCTCTGCAATGACAGCTGATCTCTGAGTCTTTCTCCCAAATGACTGCAGGCTCATAGAAGAAAACACTGTTTTTTATTTTCCCCAAGGAAAAGACAAAGGTTGATCCATGTGTTTAAAGATACAGTGTTCCTAATTACAATTATTTTTTAAATGAAGAAAATAAGCTTAATTCTCTTCTAAAGGACATTACTGCAATGCCTTAATTTCAATGGTTTCATGCAAGTGTAACAGAACTGAAAATAAGACCCAGTATATTTAACTTGGGTGTAACAGCACACGTGGGAATTATTTACCATAGACTGATGACAGGACTAATATTCCATCCTGACAGTCTGCTCTGGTGTCTCCCTCCACCTTGCTTTCAGTCTTAGAGCTTGTGAAGCACAACAGTGTGCAAAGCAATGAGGAGCTCCTAAAAACATAATCAATGTCTGGGGCAGATCCCTTCACCTTTCTGTAGCTCTGTTTTCTATCTGGCCCTTTGACTGTTACAACATCAACAGTTAATTTGTTTGTTTGACTGATTGTTTTTACTGTAAAAATTAAAATACTGAAAAAATTGCAGAACTCTGAAATATTTCATTTTGATAACACTACCGGAGTATTTTGCACGTTGTATGGCTTTGATATATACTTATCTCCCTTATGAATATAAGCAGGCTCTTTTATGTCTTGACTGATGGTTCATATGGTCTTTATCAGAAAAAAGCCAATGTATTCTGGGTGTTCTCAGTTTCAGTGAATCATGGGAGATGTGTCTTGTCAAAGAAAGGGCATCATGCAACTGGATTATAGTTATCATGAGGTACTCTGATAACATTTTGAAATACGGAACTTTCACTTTTTGTATCTTTGGGCAATTTTTGTGCTTCAAAGTTAAAGTTTTATTGGAAAATAGGTACTACCTCCCCCCACAAAGGCATGTTGAACATTCATTTTTCCATCAGCCCTTCTGACCAAACAGCTTAAATGTAACACTTTCAGCCAGCACTACTTGCTATGTCTGATCACAATGACTACATCTCCAGTCTCAGCCTTTGCCCTATAAATAATAACATAGCCCTAATAAGATATGGCCACAGAAATACACTGCAAATTCTGGAGGCAGCCAGGTTTACTGCTGATTGATTCTCCATGGATAGAGGCATCCAGATGCCTTGTCTCTGTGTAAGTCCTAATCTTCAGACAGTGAATTTGCAAATTCAGTTTTATTTCACTCTCTGAATGTGTATGTTTTAGAGAAGAGGCTGGGACTTTAAAGCTCATTTCCACATAGCTGAGTTGGTGGATTACATTTTCCAAAAGTCAGGAGGAGCCAGGCAATTATGAAAAAAAAACTTTTTACTGCCTGTTTTATATACCTAATCATTTTAGATACCAAAAGTCCATCCAGCTGAACCAGATTGTCTAAAGTCAGAGAACAAATCACAGGCACAGACCTGACCAGGAGCCCCTTTGATAACGTCTGCCTCTCAGAGCTAGTCAGGTCAGGCCATAAATCACATGCTCATCCAGTGTTCCTCAAATTTTCCTTTCACCACCCTATTGCATTTGTGTTTCATCCCCATTTCTCAGCACTTTTTGCCCTTCCTACAAATCCTGCTAATTTACCAAAATAATAAAATAAACTCTTCTTCAGCCAATGTGCAGGAAGCCTTGCCTGCTTGCACAGGAATTGTCTCTGCTATTCACTGAATTAAGAGAGTTCAGTACATGTGTCTCCAAGTTCCTCATTCACATTAAACTGTAATAATAAAAGATAGAAATAAAATATATTCTTTCATCAGTCATTTAAATACCATGATCTATTGTTTTAATAAAGAAAATAAGAAACCAAAAGGCTTTGTATTTAAAGCAGTGTCAAAATGAGAGATTTCTTCCTGCCTTTGAAATTAAGGGTGTTTTTTTCCCTTTTTTTGAATGAACAGCCACTGCATTTCTGTGTCATACTGTCATTTGCTTGGATGACTCTGAACTCAGGAAATGGAACTGTCTGTAAGCTGCTATGATGAGACTAATGATTTCATTTATAGTACAAGCTCTGCAAGGTCATGCCTGTGGCCCTGAAAACATGGAAAAATTTCCAAGAAAGATGGACATCATAAATACAGGGTTGAAACCACAGGCATTCAGTGTACATGTTGAAGCAAGCGGATACTCTGTTTGGATGAGGACTATACCTAATTCCAGAGCCCATTATCTGCCCTGATGTGAGGTTCTGTGTGTGGATGAGGGGACAGTGACCTCAGTTTGTCTGGGTGGTATTGACCAAAAGATGAGGTGTCAGTAGGAGTAATTCAAGTTTAAACAATGTTGCTCCCTATTTTTTGTAACATTTCTTATTGTTCATTACTTGGTTTCCTCTGTTCGGCTTTCTGCTTGATGATCTTAATAGGATGGGTTGTTGAATGGATCTCTTTTTTTTCACAGAGCAGTTTTGTTTTCTCTGCACCATTACCTTGTCAATTCTCGGCTTTGTCAGGGTGTACTTCTGAGCAGAGCTGTTTTGCCAGGCCAGTCATTAAAAAACCCATAAGCTGAAGTTTTACTTTAAAATACTGGTATTTGGGATATACTAGCACGCGGGGGGGTTGCACTATCATGTGCAGTCAAATCATGGTTCTAACTTTTTTCTCTGCAGTTTTAGAGGTACATTTCAGATATTGCAAAGTCTACAATAAAAGCTAAAGGTGCATTTAGTGTAAGGCTAACAGGTATGAGTAGGAGAATCCTTTTTATTTCAGTCACAGTGTTTGATCTAGCTATCTCTGCACCCAGTACAGTGACTTGTGTCTGGCAGAAATATTTCTTTCAAAAAGGCATCCAAACTTAATTACATGATATCGTGGCTGAATCTGTGTTACAAATAAGGAAGGTCTGATGGTGAAGAAAGATAAAGGTAACATTTATAGACATCTGTGCTGTCTTACCTGTTATGTGATGTGTTAGATGACCAACATGAAAGTATAGCTGAGAATAGAAAGAGGATTACTTATATTTTTTGGAATCTGGTAAATTCTAACTCCCTCTGTTGTGCCAGTTAGAGGCTTTGAGATGATCACTGCAGAATTTCAGAGATACTAGTTTTAGCCTATACTTACTCTGGGTAATGAGCATACAGAAGGTCAAAACAGGATTTGTTTGCATGTGGTTGTCCACCGTGTATTTGGAAAGACCCATATTCTCTGCCCATCCATCCAAGCTGTGGTCCTTCTCAACAGGAAGAAAGGCTTCACTCCATTGCACTGCAAATATTTTACATCACTGGAGAATGGTCTATTGCAGCTGACAAAATTTGGTCTGGCAAAGTTGATGAAAGCAGTGTCTTCCACAGCTGCTTCTCAACTCACACCATGCCAAGGAGCCTGTGTGCACCTGATGCTTTGAGATCAGTGGAGTCGCAGTGTCATCCTGAATACTTGGCAGTTCTTCCTGACACAGGCCTGTTGTCTTGGCTTCTGCTGCTGTGGCTTGTTAAGAGGCAACTTAATACCTCATTAGACCCTCTGAAGATATTACCTCAAGCAGGCTTGAAGGGAGATGCAGCACGCACAGGAACTGTGTGGCTACTAGTGAAGGAATCCCTAGCTATTTTTTTTCTGGAAAATCACCATAGCTGTTGTCTGTAACTTGAAATTGTACATATGCAGGATTCAAGAAAGAAAGCTTATATTTTCTTGATATAACTCAGTGTTTTCCTCTGCAGTCCTTTTGGCCTGGACCTGCGGGTTGTGGCATCCTAGCTCCTTAAAATTCCATCTGCAGAAATCATGACACTTGTAGTGGCATCTTTATCACTTCATAAGCAAGTCTGCATCTCACTGACTTCACAACACTGTCAACCATTTTCTGTCCAGGATTTTATTATATCAAGGGAAACTCAGTAAGGATGTACTGTCACAGTTACAGCAAATCCATGAATCCATGAGAAATGCTGAATTCTTGGGTGTGACAGCATCTGAAAGAGAAGTAGCATGAGAGATTAGCATTTTGGGACCTGCTCAGGAATACAGCATTGCTGTCCAGTACTTCATTCAGTTTTATTAACCCTGCCATCCTCGTCAAGGATGGCAAAGCACATAGGATCTGACTGAGTGCCCAGAAATGTGAGAGAGCTGACAAGAGATTGAAAAAAAACCAAAAGCAACAACCAAAAAAAGCACTAGTGTCATTCATCCTAATCATGCCACTATGGTTCTCACTGGTGATAAGTCACATAATCTTTTTGGTGGTCTTCTTTTCCATGAAGATCTAGATGATATTCTTTTCTTGTAAGAAACAAACTGACCTCAGAAAGAGGATTAGGATGTTCAGCTTCAATATCCTTTTTTCCGTTTAAGATGCACTCACTGTAGCATTGGCTTGACAGTCCCTTCAGCATCACAGTGCCTATTAACAACCTTGTCTTTCTTACAGATTCTCTTTGCAGTATCAGTCGAAAGCATGGTCTCTTTCAAGTCCTTTTGGTGTTTACAACATAGCACAGATGGCTATACATATGCTGTTAAATGTGTCCACTCTGGGGAATAATCTCTGGCTGCTGGGTCGAGTACTACAGAGCAGTTGTAGCTCACAGTCTGGGTTTAGGTCCTCTAGAGTGAACTTGCTATATCTTCATTCCAAAATTCTCAGAGCAATTCCAGGACCCATAGGTCTCCACAAGCCTATGACATAATTATCACCTGTTACGTATTTTTTTCAAATCAAAGTATCAAAGAAAAAAAGTGGGACGTGTGCTGGATCTCGTGAGCATGGTGTAATTGCACAATGAAACCAAAGCTTGTCTCTTTTTTCATCCTGGAGTGTGGCATGAGAACACATAGTGATGCTGGAGGATGGAAAACCTACTAAGACGTGGAGAAACATCAACAGGCTGCAAGCCAAGGTGCCACAGAAGCTGGGATTCCCATGAGAACATTATTAATAGAATAAATAGCACCTGAGATTTATACAAAGACAATCTTTAAAAGACTAAACTATGTTATTATTGAGTATAATAGGACCTTGGACCAGCCTAAAACTAGGAGTTCAAAACTACACAAAGCACTGTGTGCCTGGATTATCTCGACCAGAAAACTGGTTGAGCATGTGTGGTGTATGGCAGGATGTCTTGGTCTTGGAACACCTGGCCATAAAGTATGGGAAATTGTGGATGGGAAAGTGCTGTAGTATGTGAACATCCTGATTGGCTGCATAGTCGGGTCCTTTTCTGTGGCTATAAAAGTAGAGGTAGAAAATAAAAACTTCACTTGGCATTCATCTGCTGAGTCAGTTTCTTATTTTCAGCTCACTGCACTAGGACAGTGTTAGAGGGCTATGTGTTCAGTGACACAAACCCCAATATTTCATCCTTACTACCCATTAAGAGAGGTTTCTTTGGAGAAGTACTCCTGACCACATAATGTTGTTTTGTTTCAGAGGGATTTTGTTGGTTCACTCTAAAGGAGACCCTACCACCAGTTATTAAGTGTTCATGCTCAAGGGATCAGGACTTGGTATTTAACCTGGTATGTTATTTGACAGTGGACTTCAAAATCCCTGACATCATAGACCCCATCACTGAACACGTAGCCAGTGGAGGACTTGCATGGCAACTTCCTTGTCTGACTTGGAGATCAATGGGAATAAATGGGACTGGGGAGACAAAGGAAGCATCCATGGCACTGCCTTGCAGCTTGCACAGGGTGATTATCCCAAGCCACAGCCTTGCTGTCACATCCAATGAAAAGGGAAAATCCCATAAAACGTGGTTTTATGCTGCATAAGATGCTAAAGTTCAAAAAATCTTGACTAAAGTCCTTTTTTTGAAAAGAGATTTCAAGCGTGGACTTCCAAATCTGTATTTTAAACAATTCTAACGACATGCCAGGACGAGGACTGTTAGAGAAAATGAGGAAAGAGGGATTAAGAAAGCAGTGGTGCAGATACACACTAGAATAGAAACAAACAAATGGAACAATCACGTCCTGTTTCAATGCTCACACATCATGGGCTGGGTGTTTTGATTCTATGATCTGCAACTGGTAACCCTACAAAGAGTTTAGCACATCATTCAGCCATAACCAAAGCACGCAGCATCTTTAAAAAGTTTTAAACTATTGGCTAATCAACCTCATTGTTAAAAATATGTGCCAAAATTCCAATTTCAATTTGTGTGGCTAAAGCCTGTAGTCATTAATTCTTGTTATGCTTTTCTCCACTAGATGAAAGAGCTCTATGTTCTCCTCGTTAATGTAAACATTTTGTAATCAATTCATCTCTCAGTCATCTTTTGATAAGTAAAACAGATTCAGTTCTTCAGGTCTCCCATGAGAAGGCATGTACTTCAGCCCTCTAATTATTTTTGTAACAACTCTTTGTATCTGTTCCAGTTTTCTCCAGTCTAGATACCATACCTCAATACAGTGTTCCTCTCTTGGCTTTTCCTGTGATATATACAGAAGTAACAACTAAATAAAGAAGTCAATAAATAAATAAATAAATAAATTAAGGGTCTCTCTGTTCCTTCTCCATCACTATCTGGTTCAAAATCCTACTAATGTATCTATGGCATCCAATTTGGTATCCCCACTGAATGACTTCTGTATTCCAATGCCTAAATCTTTGTCAGAATCAGTGAATTTTCAGGATCTATGTCCACCCTCTGGTGTTCATTCCTTTTCCTAGGTTGGCATTTGGATGTAGTGAGGTTTCTTTTTGTCTGTTTGGAATGGTGCAGGTAAGCCAGAGATATAGATTGCTTCATATGACAACCTCAGCCTCACTGTTACATACCATTCAGAAAAGCTTTAGGGTACTTGCAAACTATAATTTCATTTTAAAAGACAGTTAACAACAGGAAGAGGAATTATGCAGGAGTGAGTGGGGAGGGCAAGGAAACTTATCTTGCACCCTTTCTGCTTCATTAGAGTGTGCACATCTACACATAGGCATAGCAGTCACCTCAGGTTCCTCCATAGTTGTCCACATATTAATAACAACCTCCCTTCAGGAAACGTTCTTATGCAACTTTCCTCCTCTCCAAACTTTTGCCATGTCTTGCAAAAGTATGATTATTAGCAAGGAAATAAAGCACTGTGTTTGTCACGGTCAATAAATCATTGTGGTTCACTGGAAAAGCAAAAACATTTTTGGGTGAACCTACGATTTTTTAATGTACAATGGGAATAGAAAATCTTTGACAGATTCAGGTCTTGCAATGACAGAAGAAGGCATTCATTAAAAAGGTTATAAGGCACCACTGGAATGCATTTTTAGAATAATATGTGAATTAAAACAATGGCTTCCTTGGAAACTATGCAAAATCCAGAAACAAAGGTAATTTAGTTCATTTTCACGTTCTTAATTTTCAGGGAAATATCTTGGAGTTTGATGCATTGTTCTCATGTTGTCACAAACATATTCTAATGGCATTTTAGGTTTTACTGCAGTGCAGCATGAATTCTCCTGCCTAGTGTGTTCAGCAACAAATACAAAACAGGCCCAACCCACAGCAAAAACATTCTCCGAACAACATTTGACTTTTGTATCTACAGCAGAATTTCATTCAAAGCAAGCAGGCTCACAAGACTAAATCTAATTTTCTCACATCACTTGGAGAGCATAATGCTCCAGTGTCCCCATTTTGAAGAAAACAAATTTGAAAGATTTTCTAGAACAGATCAACTTACATATTTAAATGGTACAATTGAATAATGGAATAGATAAGTCAGTTCAGCTGCAAACATATAAGTAATAAGCTTTATAGACAGAGGGTAGACTCACAGAAGTGAATTCACAAATACAAATTGTTTTCTGTGTAGACCAAATCTTGCTTACATAGTTTTATGGTAGATCTTAAATGTTTCTTTAGGGCTCTTTGTTTTCAAGAGAGAGGAAAGAAACAGAGAAAAGAAATCTCTTTAGCACTCCTGTTTCCTCTCTGCATCCAAATCTTTCCTTGCTTTATGCCAATAGTTCCCAGTGTCACTGACGTCAACTCCAGCTGGTCCCAGAGTAACAAGAGCAGAATAATTCTGCCTATAAGACCTCCTACCCTCACCAGGCTGAAGCAGACAGTGCAATGTCAATAATTAACCTTGGCCACGTAATATCCCTAGGCCAGTTTCACTGTGACAACACTGCCATGATGACGTGGAAGTTACTGACATAACATGAAAAGCTGACACAAAAAAAGGCTGTGGGGTTAACAGTTTGGGTTTTTTTCCCAGCTGTATTAGCTGGCATAACAAAAGATAACATGTCTTTCTGCAAACCTTATCTCTCTTATAACCACTTTTAGAGGAAAGAACAGTAATATCATTGATTACTCTCTAGTGAATTTGCTCCATCATTTGAACATCTCTGTTCGTTGCCAGGTTTTCATCCATGTTTCATATGAGAGAACTGCTCTTCCCAGTTAAATGAACACACTCATTCAAAAAAATCTACTGTATGCTTTAGAAGGTGTAACTGACTGCTGGTTATAATAATACCAGTGCAAAAACTGTTTACAAAACATGTAATAATAAACTGGCTAAGAACCTCTTTGAAAACACATCTAGTTAGGTTTAATGGTCTCTGTTAGGATCCTCTTTAATTTCCCACCAAGTTTTCTACTTACAATAAGTCTTTTGCTATTATAGAGCAAAAGTTGGAGTTTGTTTGCTTGTATCTAGAAGACAGAGAAAGGAAACAGAGAGAAGCACAAGGAAAGCTAATTCGTATTTACAATTCCTATTTCCTGTTGTATTTGTTGCATTTGTGAAATAACTCAAGCTATTGATTTTCAATTTTGAAGAAGGCCGAGAAAAGAAATGCCTGTTTTCTGGCTCAGATCTTGAATCAGGGTTAAAAATTATTTTCGCATTAAATCCTTGATTTTGCTTCACGATTCCTTGGAAAGCTGCTGTGGGATGCAGGAAGTGATTGGGTAATGACAGATTTTGATTTGTATCAATATCAGAAATGCTGACCTCCTTCTTCCTGGATAACATTCCACAGGGGAACTCAGCTGAGGTCCTTGACCTCTGCAGAGCTTATGGGGTGAATAATCATGATCTTGTAAAGGAGTTATAAAGAAAAATAGTTTTTAGCTAAAGAAAGGTGTTCATTTCTTACATCAAGCAAATTAAATCAGGAATGTTTACTTAGTTCTTCTAGGAAATATTGCTCACTTTCTGTGTGAATGAAACACAGGATGCTTTTTTACTGCTAGATCAGTCAGACCATGTAGAAGGCATAAGCCATCCAGAAATAACATTGCCCTCCAGCAAATAACAACTAACACTGCAGACTAAATAACCACAGATAAATTTGCATATCTACAGTTCTCAGGTGCTGTAAGGTCCTTGAAACATTCAAAAGCGGCTAGTCAGATGATGTACCGTATATGAATATTACTTTCTACAGTTATTACAAAAGTTAATGTTAATACTAATACTCTCACTTCTAGATCATGTTGGACACTGCTCATACCATTAGCGGTTGCTCAGAAATCTCTTCCTGATCCCAGTTTGCTCATCTTTCTACTTCTTTTCTAAGGACTGTATCATAGTGTTTGAGCATGATTGTCAGTAGAAGATTGGAGACCTGATTCAAGATCATCCTGATTTTTGACTTGGGCCATAAGGATGGTACCAATAAAAGTAACTTTCAAATTCTACAAGACGTGTAGTCCTTGTATTATGAGTTAGGACAATATCAACAAATAAAAGAAAAATAATAATACCTGATGTAGAGAGGTAGTCATATCTAGAAGTATGTAAGAATTTGTGGATAGCCTCTGACATTTTAAAAAGCAATTGTTTTCTGTTGTGAGAGAACATGCTCTGCTGCACAGTAGAGGTTATTGTGCCCTTCCTGTTCACCATCCAGAAAATCTGTTTAAGTTTAGTTCACTCATACCAAAATTCTGGTAAAGTTTGAAGGGAATTATTTTGAGGTGTTTTGTCATCCTCCGTTTTTCCTCACAAAATTTGTGGAATTTCTTCCAAATAAAAGAGCACCTGCAGCAAGTACTGTTTCCCAGGGATTCTGAAAGAAGGATTAACAGTCAGGTGAAAAAAAGCTCAGTGGAAGTCATGTAGCTGTCTCTTCTGAAATGCCTGACTATTTCCTGCCGAGCACCCACCTTCATGGTTACTCTTCTCATTCAGTAGAAAGGAAAAAGCATAGGGAATGCCTTTAAGAATAGAGCAGGAACATGTGTCAACTTCTCTAATTTTTGAGTGTCATTGCCAATAGTGAGAGATTTGTTATGAAACAGCAATAGCTTTGCCGCAAAGATGAAAAGAAAAAAAAGTAAAAAGGCAGAGGCTTTATATTTTTATTAGATTAGATTCTTTTCTCTCCATATGAATAATGAATCAAAACACAAGCAAGAGGTAGGGAAGTTTGCAAGTCCCTTTAGAGAGAACAGCAGCAGCTGCCTCACAAAACTGCAGCCAAGCCAGTGGAGCACAACTTTCTCTAATGGACTCTGTTTGTGAAAAGAAAGTTTCTTCAGAGCTGAATAAAAAATGAAGAAAGGCTTGAAATTAACTTGAGTAAGCTGTAAAAAGAGAGGCTGAGAGAAAAGCTTTAAAACATGCATGCATCAGAGGAAAAACATAATCCTCTCATCTGGGGTGAAATACTCCTACTACTCTCCCACATACTCCTTCTACTCTCCCACAACCCATCTGGGTTGACCAGATCTCTTACCTACTGGTTACAGCCTGAGCTCGTGCAGGAGCCCTGGTGACCCACACTAGTGAGTCCCATCTATGGCAATCACAGGCCAATATGTAACAGAGGCTTTGCATAAAGCACCCTGCAAGATTTGATGTGTTCACTCATGCAGTCTACAAGCCACACAACACTACTCTTCCCAAATATAAGAAAAACAAATAGGAAGAAAAACAAAAAAAATACCTAGAGCCTTCACAATGTAAAGGGTGAAGCTGACAGAGGGCATGGCTACATTTACACAGGTGTAATTCTGCTGAAAACAGTCTTTTCCCCATCTTTCCATGTTACTTTATGACTTAATTTCTTTTGCCTCCTACTTTCATCTCCCTCTTCCAGACCATAAGAGACAGACCATAAGAACAGACCTATTAATTATGCTTCTTGCAGCCTGAAACATTTTTCAACGGAGGATGACATGATTTTTCTTTTAGAAATACCTTACAGACGTCTCTTCCAGCTTTCTCCAGTCTCTCATCTTTGTCAAGGAGTTCCATAAATCTATTACTCATAACCTGAAGAACTTTCCTTTAGTTATTTTAAACCTGAGTCCTTTTAGTTTAATTTGAAACTAAATCTAATTCAGGTAACCCCTCTTCACATGTTTGTTGACCCATTCAAAAAGCTCTTAGATACACTACAGTTCTGCTAGTCTTATTTTAATGTACGCTTCTACAGATCAGCTTTTGAAAGTTGCTGGTTAACTGTAGAACCTGAAACAACTTGTTTTGCAGTGGAATTTAGTACTTATATAGCTTTAAACCCGGATAGTTCAGCTTAGCATGTTAGCTGAGTCTCGAAGTACCTAGCTATGGAAAAGCTGTGCAGCAGAGCACTAGTTCAACACTTTCATTCCTTTTTCCATCCACAAGCACAACAGAACATAGAAATGCAGTGCTCTTGAAGGCACACATGTGCTGGTTTGCGTTCATTGCCTGCATCCCTTTTGGTCTAGTCAATGGCTGCATGGCAGAGAATGTACAGGGCCTCCACACTTCTCAGCTGGGAGGTCCACTGCATTTTTGAGTCCTCAGAGGTAGGTTAAATTAAAACAGCTCTTGGACTATGACCTGGGATGAAGGAGAAACCTAAGAGCTTGGCAATGCTGCCCTGGCCATAGTTAGTGCTGGCAGGGTTGGGATGAGCAGCAGGTGGTAGCTGCTGCTACAGGTTCGCCCACCGCAGATATGGGTGCAAGTGCAACAGCAGAAGCATTCAGGCTGGCTGTCCTGACAGGACACCTGTGGTGCTTGAGTAAAGCAGTTCCTTGTGTGTATAATGGAGATGGCACTGCAAACAGCCTTTCCCGAGACCACTTCTCTCCACAATGCGCTGCCCTTGTCTGTCTGCTTAGTTTGAAGCCATACTCTCTGTATATATGTTGTTCTGGAGAAGGGTCATATTGAGAAAAGTTCCTCTTTTTCATAGTGATAAACAGCCAAAATATTTAGTTAACAGGCTGAAATAATTTGAATTAACTAATTGAAAAATGCTTATGGGATTCCTGCATGAAAAGTTTCTTTATGTCACAGCCAGCAACAGCGCATTGGGACAGCCAGTTCCTACAACTTTATAGTTACCTGTCCTGACACAGAGCAGCTCAAAGAAAGACCATTTTATCTGTTACACAGTAGTTCAAAGAAAGATTTTTTTCCTCAAACCCAAGATTTGCTCCTCAAACCCAAGAAAAAAGACCTATCCAGTTTGGAGAAGAGGTTGAAATTTCACTCAGTGTATCCATATTCCTTAAAGCCACCACAACTTTGCTTAAAAATGAAAAAATGTTAATGAAGTCAGCAAAACTGAGGCCTTGATCCTGCATTTGTGGGTCTTCATAACAAAGCCTCAGGTCTGTTCCTCATCATGAAAGCTGATTAGTTTTTCTACTAACAGCACTGTCTTTCTCATTAGATTTACAGGCAAAAGTGGATTTTTAGGAATCTTCTAAACCCTGCAACATTTCAAGGTTAGAAGTGGGCAACTGCTGAAAAAAAACCTGACCATTAAGATTGTTACACACTGAGAAACAGTTATCTCTGACAAACTGCAATTACATAACTGATTACTCAGATGTCAGCTGCAACCAGGGGACATTGCAAGGATAAGATTGCCATCATACCAGGCACTCTGCTGGCAGCACTGTGCTCCATGCCAAAGTAAATGAAGAATCAAAAGGGGAAATAAAGATGTACCAAAGTGACACAGCTTCCTCACAGTCATAGAATACATTGGTGGCAGCATTGGTCTCCTAATCCTTCCTAATGCTTTCTCCGCTTTGAATGAATTGACTTCGTATTTGCTTTCAATTTATGCTCACCAGCTTTATAATTAATTTATTATCAATTATATATTATTTATAAATATTAATTATTGATAATTATTAATTTATTAATGGCATTTTATCAGTGAAAAACTACAATAGATCAACATTTGACCTGAATACATGACAAAAACATTTGTGAATGGAATAGTAAGCCCATATAAGTGAATAGTAGGAAGCAACTATTAAAAAGGTATTTAACATGGAATCATAAATCGCTTGAATTTTTTACTTGTTACAGAATTTGCTCACATAGCAATTCCTCTGACTAAATTTTTACTTTGCTTCAGTAAAGCAATCCCAATGTTTTTCATGTAGTAATCCAACACAACTCAGTGCTCCAATACTGCAATGAGCTGTTCATCAACAATTTATTAATTGGTTACTTTGCAAGATTATGCACATTCTTTTGAGGGGAAAAAAAAAAGCTGTGCCTTAGCTTATTAGCTATAATTGTTTCTCTGGTTGTGCTCTAGAGGCTCTAAAACACAAGCCATACGAGTAATTGCATTTTTCCTTTCACATTTTCTTTTGCTTCAGTTATATACAGCCTTCAACTTCATTCCTTAAATTCCTGAGTCATGCCACTATTACCCCTGTACCAGCCCCAGGCATTGACAGAGCGGTTTTGTGTGAACTTAGTGCTCCCTGAGAGGCTTTTCCCTGACAGCCTGGAAAAACAAACTCCTCTTTATACATATGGCTAAGTGCAGCATGGAAATGATGCTACAAGCTCCCTGAACAGTCAAGCAAAAGATGAGAAGATACGTCCTTCATTTTCAATGTCTTTTCCTAAATATCCTTGATGACACTTCCAGGGAGTTCAATTCTTGACATGAGCATGTTTTGTGTTACAGTCACTGAAAGGTGAGTCAATATTACCAGCTATTTAAGTCCTTTTATTATTCAGGCTTTTATTTTCCACCAGTATAGGCCGAGTTGGATCCATGGACCTAATTTTGGTTCTTGCACTGGTGGTAAATATTATAGGTAAAGTAGATGAGGTGGAATACTCTTGGGGTTTGCTTCTGTGAGAAGTGAGTAAATTTAACACATTCTGGCAAATTATTTAAGCACTAACATGTATGCTTATGTGTTTAAAAACTGACAGAACCGAAACCCACATCGCAGTAACATTCCTATTTATTCCCTTCTGTAGTCAACCTTTTAAATAAGATAAAAGGTTCAATTCAACCTTAAGGTATGTACACAGATATTCTCTCTCCTCTTCCCTCTTCCTCGCCAGTGACTTAATTTATTTGGTAAACTAGAATAAACTGTAAACAACAGAGAGCTGTTTATACAATGAAAAGGAGATGAATGAAGCTAGAGGCTCTTCAAGGCAGCTTCAAGCAACCTGTGATGGGATATCTGAGCATCAGAGAGGACTTGGCTAGATGAGGCCTCAACCTTTGAAGCTGTGAGCCCATGACATTCCTATGCCTCTCAACCACGTGCGCTTTCTCTTAAAACCTGGCATGCTCTCCTTTTTCCTCTTTTACACCTTTCCCTAAAACAAAACTCCGCAATTGATTTTGTATAACCACCTCAAAAGTAATCAATATTTCCTGAAATGTAATGCAGCACTTTGTTAAGCTTGCAAATAGAATAACGATTATGTGGAGCCAAACGCTGGAGCCAGGGCTGGTTTGGCCCTTTTGGATACGAGCAAAGAAGGTTTTCCTTGCATGCTAATTTGTTGTGCCATAACAGGGGTCAATAGCTTCAGGCTTGATCTTCATTGGTATTTAAAGGCATAGTGTTGGAAATTATTAGCTAAGGCATTTTAACCTTATATACAAATGAGGAAACCAAAACATATATTTGCTTGAGAGCTTCCATTAGAAGTGCTTTAGCTAATACCTGTAAAAGCACATCATTCCTGGTCTCTGTGTTGCTTTAAAATGCATTCATGAAAACGTGTATTAATTTTCATCTAATTCTAGAAAAGAATTACCTTGTTGCCACTGCCCATCCCACCCAGACCTCAGCTGGCTGTATGAGGTTTCCTCACCTCACCTGCTCTTCAGAAGCCTTGCTCAAAAGGCAGCTCCCTGTCAAACACAGTTTCCCCTCTGCAAGATGCTGCAGGGCCAGTCACAATGATAGGAATCTGGAGGTTGTGGAAGATGTGGGCTGACAGGTAGCTCAGGGAGAGAGGTGCTGGCAAACCTAAAGATGGCACAGAGGTTGAAGCAGAGACTGCATCAGAAAAGTAAAAGTGGCAGATCTTGAGCAAGCTTGCCCATGATTTATACTGAAGGTGTCTCTCATAGTGAAGCATCCAGCCCCTCTTCATGCGCATGCCATGCTCCTTCCTTGCATGCTCTGTTTAACAATGAAGTCACTGACCTTTTTGTTGTCCTCATGATGATTCCAAGGATTGAATGTAGGCTGTTTTCAACTCCCCAAATGCTGACAGTCCTCTTCCTGGTATTAACCATTCTGGGCTTATATCAATTTTATGAGTCCACTTCTGGAAGCAATGAATCAGTGGAAGAAGATAAAAGGTATCAGAAGTTGCTATTGGGAGGTTCCTGTGAAACAAAATGAACTGAAGACCTGGACTTCTGCACAGGAAAGAGCAAGACAGGGAATGTCCATCCTAAGGGTAGGTGCAGTCTGATCTATGCCACTGGATAATGGTTTTCTAACACCTAATGATTTATTCTCCAATATTTACAACATCTCAGAATTCTTCATTTTCCAGTGATTTAACTCCTGGAGACACTGTACACAAGAACAGCTGTAGATGTTTGCAGATCCTGCTGTATTTTCTTGATTTGTAGCTTTGGATTTGTCTATGGAGAGGCATAAAAGCACAATGAATGGATTTCTCAGCTATTTTAAAGGAAACATTAAGGAGAGAAGCAATGATTAAAATATATTATCCCTGTGAAGTGAGAAAAAAATGAGGGAATACAAGGTAAAAGTTAAAAGAAGCAGCTCTAAACATGCTGCAGAGCTGTCACACAAAGTAAAACAGAAAAGTGTTTCCATTATGCAAGTCAGAGACAGGAAAAATTGCCAGGGAATGTGTGTTCCCACCAAAACCCCAAGTTTTGTTTTAGCATTGCTATTTCGCCAGAAGGTGGGGCTGTTAAGCACTGAATTTACTCGATGCTGCACCGAAAATCTAGGTAAAATGAAAACTGTCTTTCTCTTCCTTTTCTCTCTGAAAGTCACTGTTAAAAAGTGAGCGAAAAGCATGAACTTTGTAGATACTTTAAGCACTGATTTCATATTCTGATGCAAAAATGGGAATAACTTTAAAATTATTTTGCAATGGTTTAAATGAACTGCCTCTAGGAATGAATTAAATACCAATAGCTAATTAAAACATACATTAATTTGGGACACTGGAAAGCTCAGGAGGTTTGTAATTATTACTATTCCCAAGTTTCTATTGAATCTATTTCTAGGATAGCTCTGCAATTCAGTTACAAGGATTAAATCACAAAAAGAAATCAGAGGACACTGTAATGTGCCTAATTGCATCATAAAAAGATAAACACATTTAAGGTCACTTGATTCTAATTCTGACAAGCTGCCACAAGGGATGAAAGCAGCTTTTCAAAAGTAAAGAGCCTGAGCTGAGGGAAGTGCTGATTTCTGGTGCTTTCCTGACTCCTGCTTTCACTACAACTGGGGGAGGTGTTGCAGACCCCTTGGGATGGGAGGATGCAGCCAAAGGAAGGAAACAGGCAACACAGCAGGGAAATAGATGCAGGACTGAGCCCTCACCCTGGCCACTGAGCTGAGATGCCTCAATGGCAGGTCCACGTGCCTCTTCTCAGTGTCAGGATTGCCATGTAAATCACAGAATGGTTTAGGTCGAAAGGGACCTTAAAGCTCATCCAGTCCAACCCCGCTGCCATGGGCAGGGACACCTCCCACCAGACCAGGTTGCTCAAAGCCCCATCCAACCTGGCCTTGAACACTTCCAGGGAGGGAGCATCCACAACTTCCCTGGGCAACCTGTGCCAGTGTCTCAACACCCTCATAGCAAAGAATTTCCTCCTAATACCTAGTCTAAATCTACCCTCTTCCAGTTTAAAGACATTCTCCCTTGTTCTGTCACTACCTATCCTTGTAAAAAGTCCCTCTACAGCTTTCAAGTAGGACCCTCTCAGGAACTGGAAGACCACAATAAGGTCCCCCTGGAGCCTTCTCTTCTCCAGGCTGAACAGCCCCAACTTTCTCAGCCAGTCCTCATAGGGGAGGTGCTCCAACACTTCTCCATTCCATAAGATAAATGTGATGGGCACATAATTACTGAGACATACTTGATGCTAGGATAATTTAAAGGAGTTCTTGTCCCCATCATACTGAGTTGCAAGCTCTCACCTAATACAACAAGAAATGTGGTTATTGCACTCTGCTGATTTGCTTCTGCACCTGCAGAGAAAGCATTTCTGATAGACGTCATCAGAGACTGTCAGTCCTTTCCCTATCCTCACAGGTACCCTGGCTACAGCCAACCCTCGAACAGAGCTAAAGATCTGAAGTCCAAGCAGTGGATCTTAATAAACATATACTTAGCCATTTGAAGAGTCCTTGCCTAGTCACAAGACTTAGGTGAATCTCCTAACACCTGCCACATTAGAGGTGACCGTTTAAAATCCAAAGTTGTAGTCGGGAGTGAACTAGCTGAGAGAATACCATCAACATATCCACATTTACCAGGGACAGTACAGTCACCAGGCAAGGGAAGTCAAAAATTATTTCCAGCCACTGGTGCTATTGAGTTCAGGAGTAATCACTGCTCATTGCGTCCTGCAGCAGTCACAGCTTCTGCCAGCTCATCCAAGTGTTTCCTCCCACTCACAACACAGCACTTCCCTCTCCTCCAAGATGACTCATGCTGTGTTCACTTCCATCCACAGCCCAGTGCCTGCCAGGCACTAGGAGTAAAGCACAGCCAAAATGTGGCCTTAGGTGTTGTGGTGAGTTCTATCTGCAGCATATGGAGGGCAATAAAGTCCCAGTTGTTATTCTGTCTCATCTGTGGCTTCACCAAGCACGATGGAAACTCATGAACAAGAGGGCTTTTGTGACCATCAGCTGCCTTGTGTTGTGCCTTACGTGAAAACATCAAAGTTTTCAATCCCAAAAGAGTTTGAAGGCAACTTAGCACAATTTTGTGATCAATAATTACAAAGGTTAATAATAAAATTATTCAAATAAGGTTGGATACCTTGTCCCTGTCTGTAAGTAGATTAACTAAACAGAGTTTGATTTTCATATCTATATAAATATAAATGCATATAAATGGTTAAAACCTCCAGAGAGCCCAAAAGTGGGATATAACAAACAGATAAGGCAGTTTGCTCTGCTCAGTGATTTTAACTTTTGTAATATTAGGAATGAAGGGATTCTGCAGCAGAATTCAAGTTTCAACTCTGGGCTGACAAATCACAAATCTAATTCTCCAGTGGGCAAAGATTTCCTTTGTGATCTTAGATTTGTCACTTCACACCATTTCTAAATATACCTTATGTATCCAGATGCCATATCTACCATAATGTGTTGGTGGTGCAGAGTCACAGAGATACTTGAAAATATTTAATGCTAATATTTGGTAGACACCTGCGATTTTCCACTCCCTGGTGCCTAGGCATGGAGTGCAGTCTGCATAGGGTAGCAACAGAACAAGCTCAGGGGACATTAGAAAACTTGCATATAGCACATACTCAGCTGACTATTGCACATTTCTCTGCTCTGGATCTGATATGAGGCAAAATAATTGACCTATGAATTTCTCGATTATCACTAGTCACACAGTTTTTTTGTTTGGTTGGTTTGGTTTGTGTTTTTTGTTATTTGTTTCTTTTTCATTTTCTTTTGGTACGTGGTCAAAATACAAACAGCCAATATATCTAGAACCTATTTTAGTTTCCATAAAACTTTTATCCCTTTTTTTCTTTTTTTCCCTTAGCTAGCAGCAACATTCTAGTCCTGAAAGTTTTCTTTACCTCTGGCTGAAATTTCACACACATTTAATATTAAAATTTGACAAATTGGAAATATTAAAACTGAATTATCAGGTAGTTTGAGGCTATAGTTTAATGTACTAAAAAGCAGAACCATTCTAGTAGGGAATATCTTGCGGTAGTTTTACTGTCTGTGCTTAATATACTCTTTTGTTTCTTAAAAGTTACTTACAGCTTAAATAATTAACCACAGTTTATGCTTGACATTGCAGTACTCTTCTTTGCATACAGATGTGGCTGAACTGATTTGATTGTGAGATCCTCCAGGCAAAACTGCTGTTTCTTCTGTCTTACACATGACTGAGAATATTAACAGGTAAAATCAATAGTACAGTGAATCTTATTCAGGCAAAAGAAGGGGTATAAGATAGAAACAAATATTTGCATAGTGATCCTGACTTGAATATATATTTTTTATGGTGGAAATAAAAGAAAAAACACATGGCTTGTCATATCTGAAGCCTTTATATACAAATATTCATAATCTTTATTCAACACAGAGTTTGGTTCCACCAGTTAGAGGTTATGATTTTGTAACTTCTAGCACCTTTTTCTCACTAATTGTATGTGACAGTAGAGGCCATGAATTCCCAACTATGATGGTTATGTTGTATTTCCTGCAAGGGTCTTTCAAGCACTAACATTTCCAAACATAGACCATGAATTTGGGGGAAGCAATATTTGATCAGGAAGCTGTTGTCTTCCTTGCGCCAAAAAGCAGTTCTCTTTCAAGCAAATTCTGTCCCCAGCTTGAAGTTGACTCTAATGTCAGTTCTCATGGAAAAGCAAACAAACAGCCCAGCAATGATGAGTTATGCTGTGTGCAGAAAGCACAAATGGAAAGGTGACAACCTTAGACAAAAGAAAATAAAAGGACGAAAAGGAGAGCAGATTTATTTTAAACATTCTGGCAGGGTATCAGTAATGAAGAAAAAATGATGGACACTATAAAATCAGTAAATGTGCTTGTGACCAGAAGTCAAAGATCTGTTTTCTTTTCTTGTGCCAGACTGCTTTTGCAGTACTGTATACTTTTATGATGACCATTTATTATCTCAAAAGTTTTGTAAGAGTTCCTAGTACAGGAAACAGCACAATGCAGCAAAAACTGGCACAAGGGCACGCTCAGATCCTGATCCCAGTTTCTCAAATTTCAAATGAGCTCAGTCTTGAGATTTCATTTAGAGTTCCTCTCTGAAGACAGCACATCTCTGTTCATACCATCAATCTATTTCTTTGTTCTCCCTATAGCATGGGCTATTTTCAGTGATAGCTTGCTTTAGCACCTTAATCTATGCTGCAACACAATTCAGAGGTGCTTCTGTTCCACTGGGATACAGAACAACTACTGAATCCATAATGGAGAAATAAATCCTCAATAAAATGGATGTAAATGCTCCCTGTAGCCTGAATTATTTCATTGATTGTTTTGCAAATCAGGAAACATAGATAGCACCTTTTTTAATCTCTAACTTTTTAGCATTTGCATATAACTGAAACTTCTTTTTTTTTTTTCTTGTGAAACATAATTGAGAATATATCTCTAGAGGGAGGCATGGAAATTTCTGTCCTGTTTAATCAAGAAAAGTCCATCTCGGAATCTTTCCTGAGCTGAAACATTCATTGAAACAGGACTTGCTTTGTTATGTGAAGAAATGGGAAATGGCTCTAATTTTTACAGCTGTTGCATGGCTGGTGTATATGTCTATATTGATATCAGCAGATGCTATAGTCTGGTTCTGTCTGAATAAATGTTTAGTGGATGATGGGCATGAAGTTCATGTGTTGTAAATGTTACAAGAACATGACCCAGAGAGCATTATACATGGTGATATTGTGTTGGCTGTATGTGTATATCTGCCCTTCACTTCCCCAGGGCATAATAGTATAAGAAGGTATCTGTACACTATTCACCCCCTCCAAGTGTATTTCTAGCTGCAGAAATAAAACCATTTTAGTTCATCTAGTTCATCTATTCTGTCTCATTCATGCCGATGTAACCTAGGAGCCACACCATTCACATTTTCAGAGTATTATTAGATTTATAGAGTTAAAAAAATAAATAATTTGGCCTTAGACAGGTTTTGATACAGAGCATGCTTATTACTGAATAGATAATTCTGTCTTCAGTTTCATTTTTCTCAGGTAGACACAAAGAAAACTTGCCTTCCATTTTTGCAATATATTCTATTTGTATGAGAAGCTTTTTTCCTTTTTACTTTTTTCTCTTTCAGAGTGACAGAAACCTTCCACTCTTTTGAAGGAGATACAGACCATTAAACACTGTTGAAATGAAAAACAAAATCCAACAGAAAAAAATCAAAACCCGAAGTTGTGGAGGAGCCTATTGCCACCTTATGCAGTATGGACTTGGTATCATATACATAAAAAAAGAAAAAAAGAGCCTTTGAAAAAGGCAAACCTGAGGAGGAGGAAGCTGTAGAAATCAGACTTGGCCAGCCTATACAGCAAAACAGAGCTTTGTGGGTGTTCAGCCTATCCTGCACTGAAAATGCAACCTGCAAAATAGGCCCTGGTCCCTGCTCTCTCCCCAGTCCTATCACTTCTGTTTCATCCACCCTTGCTCAAGAAGAGCAAACAGAAACATCAACTGTTTCATAATGGGAGCACATTTTATTGTGGTAAAAGAGAGGAGTTAAAAAGTAAAGGAGGAGATTGAACTTGGTGAAAAAAATTAAAGGCCATGAAAACTGTTCATCTCTTTGGGTTGTTCAAATTTGTAACAGGAGCAAGAAAGACATCAGGAGATGCTTGACAGGTTCTTTTCTGCTGTTGAAGTACCCGATGTACTCAAATTCCTCTCCACCTTAATGCTTATGTATTTTGGTTTTGTGCTATTTAATTTGTCTGCCTTCATGCAGTTCTCAAATTGGATTCTTTTTACAATAAAGTCCCTTTGAATTTCATTGTATCTATAAAAGGGACTTAATACATTATATTTGCACTGATTTTAAGGACTTCTGCCCCATCAGAGTACTCAAAAAAAGAGTTTAATGACTCTGAAAATCTACCTCCATATACCACATCTGGTTTACTTTACTCTCAAAGAGATGTCTGGCCTTTGTGTGTTACTGTTCTCCAAAGAATGCCTAGCTGTAGTATCCTCAGTGGAGGAGCTCTGAATTACTGTCACAGAATCACAGAATCACAGAAT
>NW_010177849.1:34303-42925 GCF_000695765.1 Mesitornis unicolor | reverse complement strand
GAGCTTTGACTCTTGCTGAGGGGCTGGGGGTCTCTGTGCCCTTCCCACAAAGGTTCTACCTTTGGTGGGAGTTTTGGGTGTGTGGGCGTCTGGAACCCACCTGGGGGATAGGGACAGGGTGCTGAGGTCCTGATCTTGCCAGTGGGGGGCTCTGAACCTCACAGAGGGTTTGGAGATGACTCTGAGACTGTGGGGGAGCACTGAGGCGGTGGAGAGGGGCTTCAGCTCGTGGCAGGGTTGGGGGGTGCTCATTGTCAGGGGGGGTGGGGTGTGGGGTGGCCTCATTGAGCATGTGTGTGGTGGGGGCACATCTCTGCACAGAGGAAGGGATGGGGAATGAGGAGATGGGAAGGTCCAGTTATTTTGGGTCTTTTTACTTCTATTCCACTTCCCAAGGCAGTGGTACCAGGCTGGCTCTGTGTTGGGCTGCCGTGGTGGGGACCTGGGCAGGGGTTGGGCAATGCTGTGACCCCTGGGTTGGGAGAAGCGCTGGCTGTCACTCACATTCCTTCTTCTCATTTTTCCAGACTGATCTTCTCCAGAAGTAGCTGAAGCGTAGAAATCCCCACCATGGATTTTCAGCATCGGCCCGGAGGTAAAACTGGAAGCGGAGGCGTAGCCTCTGCCTCGGAAAGCAACCGAGACCGCAGGGAGAGGCTCCGGCAGCTGGCGCTGGAAACCATCGACATCAACAAGGTGAGCGCTGGCCCCTGCCTGTGCAGGGAGGAGACGCACAGCTCCCGTCCTGTGGCTCCTGTCCTGCAGGTGGCCATGGGGACAAGCTTAGGGCTCTGCTGGGGTGACACGACCAGGAGGGCGAGAGATTTAGCGGAATGCCGTGGGTTGGGATTCAGTACTTCTGTTTCTGGTGAGAAACCTTCGCGACGGGACCGACCAGAGAGGTGCCAGTGCTTGCATGTTCAGCTGTCTGTTACTGCCTTATTTTCAGTCTGCTTGGGACTGGGCCTTATTTTGCTGTTTCCTGCCTGGAGTCGGGTTTGCTGTCCCCAGTTAACGAAGCTGCTGTTGTTTCCCTCTGTTTTCATAGTCCTAAAGCAGTGCCATGCTCTCAATTTAAATGTACAAACTCCGTTCTTCTAGTGCAGCAAAAGTTCGGTATTGAGTATTTTGATCGTTCTGTCGTTTTGCTATGTATTTTACTTGTAACTTTTGAATCATTCTCTTCCTAGGACCCTTATTTTATGAAAAATCATTTGGGCTCTTACGAATGTAAGCTGTGCCTGACGCTGCACAACAATGAGGTGAGCTGAGCAGTGGTCTGACTGCTTCTCGGCAGCAGATGTTTTAGAATTTGAATTTAGAATTTGAATTTTAGCTTTGAGTGCCAGTACCTGGGCTGTGCCTGTTGACTGATGGCTGGGGTGGTGACAGGGGTGGCAGTGGCCTGTGTGTGAGGTTTATGACAATTCAGTAGTTGAGAGCATTCTGCTATTTTTGAGTAATTGTCCTCTCAGCTGAGGAATAAACATCCTTGTCAGTGTATGATATCTTCTCTCTTCTGTGACAGGGATCTGTCTTCATTTAACTTTCTTCTGCCTTGTTCTTTATTTCAGGGAAGTTACTTAGCACACACCCAGGGGAAGAAGCATCAGACCAATTTGTAAGTCATTCTTCACCCTAGCTTTATTCTCCATTACTGAAGCACTTTCAAACGATGATTGTTTGCGTCTGTAAATCTTGAACTCCACTGCACAGCAGCACTCTGTGACGTGCTGTTTGGCCACTGTGTTGTTCTTGGGGAGCAGCCTGACACGAGCCAGCAGGTACAGACCAGATGAACTCCAGAAAATGGTGCCAGCGAGCTCCATTTTGAGCTCAAGGTCAAAGCCAGCTGTGGGGCTCCTGAAGGAAGGGGCAGAAAGAGTTTTAGTCTGGTTCTAAGGACCTGGTTTTGGGAATATAGCCTGGGAGAAGTATCTGAGTTTTATTTTAAGAAATCCGGTTTGCTTTGGTTTAGATGACTGGCTTGTGGGGTTTTTTCCTTTTTTTTTTTATTTCAAGAAGTCTTCTCAAATCCATCTGTGGAGACATGTGCCAAGGTCATCTTGGGGGTGGATGAGATAGTGGAGATGACGGCCTTTAGTCAGGGGAAGGCATGGATACAACTGGTCTGTACTGGGGTGTGTGGAATAGAAACAGCCTTTCCTGGCATGCTTTCTGTGAAAAGCTGTTCCCTGGTAAAGGATTCAGAGTGCTCCTGGTGTATTCTTTAGAAACAGGTGTGGCCAACCTCTTAAATCTCCCATTAATCCAGGGCCCGTCGAGCTGCCAAGGAAGCTAAGGAAGCCCCTGCCCAGCCCGCACCAGAAAAAGTCAAGGTGGAAGTGAAGAAATTTGTGAAAATTGGACGACCAGGTTATAAAGGTGTGTCGGCATCTGGCACGTACCCAGTGCCTGCTGGAGCTCCCCTGGAGCTCAGTGCTGTGGATGTGAATTATTAATTAGCCTTTTTAGCAGATCTGGCCATGAATAAGATATGGGCTTATCTCCTGACGTCCTTTCTTGTTTAAGTTGCCCACAGAACCTCTCTTTATTGCTGACAGACGAGAACCATTTTAATAATAGATAGGTGTGTCTCAGTCTTTCAGCTCTTATTAGAGCCGTGCAGAAAATGATGACATTGTTTCAGTCTCTCTCCTTTTATTGTGCTGTCCCATCTTTCACTAATGCTCATAAATCACTCAGTGCTTGTATGGCTCACATTTTTTCTCTGAACTCCCCATTGTTTTGGCTTGGCCTTCAAGACACAACTTGGTTTCTTATCTCCCAGCTCTGTTCTGCCCCACAGCAGCTGGATTTCAGTGGAGATCCTCAGTAGCTTCAGTTAAGACAATGTGGTGTTATGTTTGATAAACGGGAGAAAAATCTTGTCATACTTTGTTGTTTGAAGCTTTGTGTGTTCCCTAGGGCAGAAATAATGTTGCTTTAACCCCGCTGTGTCATGAACTGAGCTTTCTTGCTTTCTTTACAGTGACCAAACAGCGAGATCCAGAAACAGGCCAGCAGAGCCTTCTCTTTCAGGTAAGAGCACCTTTAAAATCCTTGGTGTTTGGGTTATCCAAGTGAAAATGCTGCTAAATGAGCAGTTCCATGCAGGATTATTGAAATTAATAATAAAAAAAAGGCTTCACCTCGCTAGTCCTCTGCTGCAGACTGCATCGAGCAAATCCACGATGGCAGTTGTCCAGCTGTTTCCTTCGGTGGCACTAATTTTTCTGTTTGGGGCTGATCTCCCGATACGGTTCATAGCTGATTGATTTGTTTGTACGAAGAGGGAGTGAAAGGGGAGACGTTCTCCTAAACGCTGCAATCACTTCTGAACAGATTGATTACCCAGAGATTGCGGAAAGTATCATGCCTCGACATCGGTTCATGTCAGCCTATGAGCAGAGGATTGAGCCCCCCGATAGACGCTGGCAATACCTTCTGATGGCAGCAGAGCCCTACGAGACCATCGCATTCAAGGTAAGATTTGGGATTAACTGTTAGGAAAGTTCCTTTCCCAGTGAGTGTGGTTATAAACTTCTGTTCTAGCCTTCAGGGGGTTAACAGAGTGGAAAGGGGTCTTGGGAAGACATGGCTGGAAGTCATTAAACCCTGCTGAGGATTAGTGGAGGACTCTGGCATGAAAACTAGGCTGGGAGCTGAGCTCTGGGGAGCCATTGAGCTCTCGGTGTCTGGCACAGAAAGGAGCTTTCTGGGCTTTGCTCCTCAGCCTTTGTGCAGATGTTGAGAGAGGGTTTTTTGCCAGCACACTTGTCCTTGACTGATAGGGAAGTAACTTAATTCTTTCCTGCCCCCATCTCTATCTAATAACATCCGAGACCAGCGCGTCTCACAAAGGCTTGGAATAACTGCACTTATCTTGAGGGCTCTGGTGCTAAAAAGGGCCATTGAGCTAATCTGGTGGAGCTAATAATAACTCCTTCTTCTTTTTTTTGTTGCAGGTACCAAGCAGAGAAATCGACAAAGCAGAAGGAAAGTTTTGGACCCACTGGAACAGGGAAACCAAGCAGGTACCTGGAGCGCTGCCATGTCTTTCTGATGGGTTACAGAGGAAGCAGGAGGGCAGAGCAGTGGGAAGGAAGAGGAAGAGTGCACACTGGTGGTACCCATGCTGATACTAAAATCTTCATTCCTTCAATGCAACTGTGCAGTGGCTCCTGACAGAAAGATCTTCCCCTGTGTGCTCGTTGTGAGAGTTTAATCCTCTGAGCAAAGGCTGCCGTCAGCAGCAGAGTGGTGCATAGCCACGCAGCACCATGCCGCCTCTGAGGCTCCTCGCTGTGTTTCCTGCACCCAGCGTGGATGTACTCACTGGGTACCACATGTCAGACCAGGGGATGAATGCAACGTGGGGAATACTGACCCCGTCCCAGACAGCTTAGGGTGTAACGCGGAGGAGTTAGCATACTGGACAGGGCTGGTGCGAGTCGTGAGTGCTGCCAGGCTGGGGAGGCAGCTGTGGGCCATGGAGGTAATGGGTCAGGAGAGAGCCAAGCTCTGTTCCTGGTGGCACTAAGTTATCCCAAGGATTAATTGTTCCCTTCTCTTTGCTTTTCTCCTCTCCCCAGTTCTTCCTTCAATTCCACTTCAAGATGGAGAAGCCCCCAGCTCCGCCAAACCTCCCTCCAGGGCCACCTACTGTGAAGCGGCCGCCTCCACCTCCACTGATGAACGGTTTGCCACCAAGGCCTCCTCTGCCGGACTCCATGCCCCCTCCTCCGCCAGGAGGCATGACTCTGCCTCCTATGCCTCCCTCTGGACCCGTGCCACCGCCTCCGGTGCCACCCCAGTTGCCACCAGCACCCGGTGTCCCACCCCCTGCTCCTCTGCCCCCCATGATGAGGCCACCTCTGCCCACGGAGGGGCCTGGCACCATTCCCCCTCCACCTCCCTCCAACTGAAGCCCTTCCTGGACTGGGTCCCACTGTTCTCCCCTAGCTCCTGTCTTTTTATATCCAGATCACGACTAATTCAGAGAAATAGTTCTGTTTTGTATGCCTGTGAATCTAATTGAATCCTGTAGGTTCATTAAAAGGTTTTCAATTTTCCTTTCTCTCTGTTTTTCTGTATTTTAGTTGCAAATGTTGCTATGTGTCCACTTTCTTTAGCCTTTAGATACGTAAACCATTCCCAGTCTGGTTACATGTTGGAAATTCTCCAAAGAGAAGGGATAAGACTGGAAATGTGGCCAAAAAGGCCAATGGCATCCTGGCTTGTGTCAGAAATAGTGTGGCCAGCAGGACCAGGGAAGTGATTGTACTTCGCACTGGTGAGGCTGCACCTCAAATCCTGTGCTCAGTTCTGGGCCCCTCACTCCAAGAAGGGCATTGAAGGGCTGGAGCGTGGCCAGAGAAGGGCAACAGAGCTGGGGAGGGGTCTGGAGCACACGAATGATGGGGAGCAACTGAGGGAGCTTGGGGGGGTTCAGCCTGGAGAAGAGGAGGCTGAGGGGAGAACTTATCACCCTCTACAGCTCCTGAAAGGAGGAGATAGTGAGGGGGAGGTTGTTTCAGTGACAGGACAAGGGGTAATGGCCTCAAGTTGTGCCCAGGGGTGGTTTAGGTTGGGTATTAGGAAGAATTTCTTTACTGACAGGGTTGTCAAGCACTAGAAGAGGCTGCCCAGAAGCAGTCACCATCCCACTACTAGATGAGTTTTGGAGAGCTTTTAGTCCTCTGCAGATTTATTTATAATAAATGTTTCCTTCAAGTAAGTATTTGGTTCCCGTTAAAAAGGAGAACTGAGATTTCTCCTCTCTGTCCTCCCCAGGATTCACTCCACCAACCTGAGGCTCCTCAGTGTGGGGTGTTGGGGTGCTCAGTGGGTGAAGGCATTGGTGGGGACCTGGATGGGACCTGGACTTGCCCTGTCCCTCTACCCCTGCAGCTCCTGCCTGTCTGATGAAGGAACCAAAGCCTTCGCCTCTTCTGCTGCCCTGATGTGGATCCTGTTCAGTCCTAATCCTTTGTCTCAAGCCAAGCTGCCCCAATACCTGGACCAGCTTGTGGGGGTTCTCCCCTTTACCAGGTGCGTGTCCTTTGTGTCCCACTGTAGGAGAGGTCCACCTTCCCCAGCCCTTTGTCCCTCTTTGGTTCGGGTGTGCAGCACATCTATGCTGTGCTGTAGCCAGATCCTGAGCTCCGAACTGCAAAGCCAAAGGATCTGAACACGCGTTGGAGATTTTCTGTGGGTACACTTCCCCTGCCAAGGACATACCTCTGGGGTGGTTTAGGTAGGTGGCATTGGCAATTCCAAGTGCTACAGTGAGTATTGGTGTCTCATAAAGGGAAAGTGGATGTTGTGCTTAGGGATGTGGTCTGGTGGCAGACTTAGGGCTGGATCGATGGTTGGATTTGATCTTAAAGTCCTTTTCCAACCAAAACTATTCTATGATAAAAGCCCTTATAATATGTGAGTTGTGAGATTTTTGAAGTCAAGTCTGACGTGTCCCAGTCATCAGGTGCTGCTGCACCCTGCGAGATTCCCCTTCCCAAGCCCAAGCACCCTGGGAATCAGGAGATGCTATGAGAGCCCCTGTGCCTCTCTGAGTCTCAGCAAAGGAGATGCCAGCCATGGGGGCACTTTTCCAGTGGAGAGAGGAGGACACTTTTCATACCTTCACTCAGTGTCTGCCTGTTATCTTTTTATCCCCCTCCTCGTCGGCTTAATTCTCCCTTCATGGTGTTGCACCGCTGATGGGAATAGAACGTGCCAGTCCCCATGGAGCTCTAGGTCTAGACATCCATCCTCCTTTAGAAAACATCTGAAGTCAAGGACATGCATCCCTACAAGTAAGGGAAACAGCTTTACTTGTTTTACGTTTCCAATACTTGTTTCAAACCCAAAAATAGAACAAAAAAAGTTTCTCTGAAGCATCCCTCCCTCCTCTCCAGCACAGCAGCCTTCGAATTGCTCTGGGGAGGTGTGTTGTGTGTTGTCAACTCAAGGCCACTGGTTTTTAAAAGGGAGATGTCGTCCTCCCCTCCCACCTGACTGTTTTGAGGTGCAAGTGAGTGGCTCGAGTGGCTGCAGCGGGAGCAGGGAGCTACTTGGGTAGAGCTGAAGTGGGAACATGAAGGCTGCTTTTAGGGTGCTTTTGCCATGCCTGGTGCTGGTGCTTCCCACTGCAGCGCTCACAAGAAGGGGGAGCATGGGGGAAAGGATTTCCCCAAAGAAGCAACTGGAGCTGAGACCGTCAGAGGAGCTGGGACTTGAAGCAGAGGAGAGAAAGAGAGAAAATGCAAGTTTGCAGGAAAGAGGGAGACCCAACTCAGCCGCAAGACCCAGGGTGACTGCTGCCGCTCGCCTCTTCGCTAAGCCTGAGCCAGGAGCCAAATGCATGCAGGGGATAGGGGAGGATGGGGGTATTGGCTGGCCTGGCTCTAGCCTGCACCCATGGCCTCTTGGGGGGCTGGAAGGGCCCGTCTGCAGGGTGAAAATGGACCAGGATGGGCTGACCCTGAGGCACCTGGATGTTGTGGGTGTGCTCACCCAGTATGAAAGCGCCTTCATCAAGCTGCTGAGACAACACACCAGCTGGGACAGGAGCTCTCTCGAGACCTTCGGGCTCTGCCCAGCTGGTGGCATGGGTGCTGCTCTTCATCCCCTGAAGCACATCCAGGCGCACGTGGTGGAGCCGGGGCAGGACCGTGTCCTCGTGCTGCACCTGGAGCAAGGTTGGTGCCGATGTCTTCTCCTTGCCCTAAATCAGAGAGTTAGACACGCAATTAAATTTGCGGGTGGGGTTACATTGACAATTAGCAGAGCAGTACGGTAAAATGTCTTTCCGGGTACATTTTGAAGCAGCTGTAGCTTTAGTAGTGATGGCAGCTGACGTGTGACAGGGTGCCTCGTCCCTGCCTGCGACTAACACCCAAGTGCCGCAGCCTCAGCGGCTTCTGCTCTGCTTTCGAGATTATGAGCGTTTCTCTCTTTCTGCCTTAATCCCATCCCCACTCATTCTGATTGGGAAAAGAGAGGAGGGTTTCAGAAGAATAGACCCAGCTGGTCCTGCTGTAGTATGAGCCTGGTGGTAAGTGCCAAGGGAGAGCACTCTGGCAAACCCTTGGTTTTAATCCTGTGTAGCAAGAGGGTCATGGTGCCGTCTCTTTTCTTACAATCTCCTCCTCCCCTCCCGCATTTTGGATTTTCAGCTGAACTCGCTGGTGCTGGACAGCTGGGAAGCAGCTTTTCCCCAGGCAGTGCTGCTGGCCTCGATCCAACGGCCACAATGTCCCTGAGCTGCCAAAGGAGATTTCCATGGGGAACTGCCCACCAAAATTTGCCAGAATTGCTGGCTGCAAGGGCTTGCTCTGCTGGCCACCTCCCTCAAACCAGAAAAAGGGCTTTGCTGTATCCCATCGACTCCCGTCCTGCATGCTCTGGTTACCACCTGGGACTGATGCTGGGCCCCAAAGCTCCTTCCTCTCTCCCTGTACCCCTCAGAAGCCACCAGATGGGGAGGTTTCATGCCCTCTGCTTTCTTCTTTCCAGTGAAGTGGGAGACGCAGGCGAAGCTGTGGTTCAAGCTGGCTTTCCAGGCCGAGGTGGGCCGGTCGCTGGGAGAGCTGCGCGGGGCCGTGCTGCTCTTCTACC
>NW_010177849.1:33724-34235 GCF_000695765.1 Mesitornis unicolor | reverse complement strand
TGGCGCGAGAACAGGTGGGTGATGGGGGCCGGGGGAGCGGGCAAGCGAGGGGAGAGGGGAGTCTTGGCTGCTGGCCCAGCACCTTTGAGAGCTCTCCCAGTTCCTTCCCCATCCCCTCCCAGTCCTTTTCCCATCCTCTCCCAGTCTCTTTCCCCCACCTCCAGCCGCTGATCCCCCGGCCGGGCCGGGCCGGACCTGCAGGTGGCGCTGTTCCTCCGTCCCCAGCCGCGGCAGGGCCGGGGGGGCGGCCCGAGGTGCCCAGCCCGGGCTGGGGGTCCCGGCTCTCACCTGCCCCGGGGCTTCAACTGTGCCGAGGTCCCTCGGGGGTCTCTGATCCCCTCTGCACCCCTGGGGCTGCTGGTGATGCCGACCCTCCCGGGGCCATCACGCACTGGGGACCACATCGCGGGGGGCTCATCTGAGTGTCCCCCCTCCGTGATGCCTCGCCCCTGTCCTCGGGGCTCCCCTGTCCTTTGCAGAGCCTCTGCCTCACCTGCGACCCCCAGTACCC
>NW_010177849.1:4656-33632 GCF_000695765.1 Mesitornis unicolor | reverse complement strand
GGGATGAGGACGGTGATTCAGTGCCCTCCAAGTCCTGACTCAGCCATTTGGAACTCTTTCAAACGTAGGAGACCCCAAACTGCCACCCTCACCTGCTTCTCTCTCCGCCAGGTGCCTCCTTGCCCCCCACAGAGACCCAGCGGCTCCTTTTTGGCACAGATGACAAGTGCTTCACCAGGATGACCCCCGTGCTGCTCTTGCTGGCCCAGGCACAGCGGGAGGAGGAAGAGGAGGAGGAGGAGGAGGTGGCTCTGGCCCAATCTTCCTACCTCTCTGCTGATGGGGTGGTGGATGTGGCTCCGTACCCACAGCTCAGGTCCGTGGCCCTCGCTGCAGACATGGGAAAATGCAGGGGCTGGGAGCTGGAGGGGGTGGAGAGGGGCAGCCCCAGCCCTTTGTGGGAGGAGGAAGTGGGACAGGGCCTGGCGGGACCCCCAGGGTACAAGGGGTCCTTGTGACCCTCCCTGTGTTCCTCTTGCAGCCCACCCCTGGCCGGGACTGAAGAGCTGCCATTGCCCACCACCCTGAATCACACCAATGCGTCCTTCTCAGCACCTGGCAACAGCAGCCAATTCCTGGGCATCCTCACTCGCTTCATCCGCCAGGTCCTGAGCCCCGACACCGAGCCTCCCACCCCACCCAGTGCCCACCACTGGTTGGACTTCCAGCTGATGGAGACCCTCCCTCACCAGCTGCTCAACCTCTCAGAGGAGGCGGCACTGGAGCGACTGGTGCAGTCGGAGGAGCCCTCGGTGCTGCTCTTCCCCCAGGACAGCGGGGCCATGCTGGAGCAGCACCTGGGGGACTGGCAGCCAGAGGGGACTGTGCTGCAGCTGCTGATGGGCAAACTGGAGGCGGTGATCCAGGAGCTGAGGGACATCCCAGCTTTCCGAGCCAATACGGGGCTTTTCCAACATCTCCTGAGTTTCTGCTACTTCCCGCCAGGGCTGGGCGAGGAAAGAGGTGTCGAGCAGCCCTCAGGCTTGGGAAAGCTGCACGCTCTGCTGCTGCTGAAGGCGCTGCAGACGGTGCGGGTGCGCTGGCAGGAGCGCAGGAAGGTGCTGCGGCAGAACCGCAGTGCGCGGCACCAGGCCCACTGCCGCCTGCAGGAGCTGACCATTGACCTGCGCGACCGCCAGTTCATCGTCATGCCCACCGTCTACGCCGCCAACAACTGTGAGGGGCCCTGCAAGTTGCCCCTCTCCACCCGCGTCCCTGGCTACCACTCGCACACGGTGCTGCTGCTGGGGATGCAGGAGCGGGGCTCCCCTCTCCAGCGGGCTCCCTGCTGCGTGCCCATCCGCTACTCGGACCAGCTCATCATCAGCCTGTCCGCGGAGGGGCTGGAGGTCCGCAAGTTTCCCAACATGGTGGCAGAGGAGTGCGGCTGTCGGTAGAGCCACCCCCCCCCATCTGCTTCCCTGCTCACACCCATCCTTCTACCCAATCCCAATTTGCCCTCCCAACTCTGGAGCTGGTGCTTCTCGCCAAGATGGAAGCTCCCCGCATGTCCTTGCCCCATGTTTGGCTCCTTAGCGTCGCTTTGGTTCTGGGTTTGTCTGTGGCTGTGCCAGTCCCACATCTCCCTGATGCTGGGGATATCTGAGGTGCTCATGGGGCCGTGCTGCTGCGTGGCTCTGACTGCGGTAGGTTTGGGGGGGATATGAGGGCTGCAGAGCCATTGCAGGAGGTCATGGCTTGGCCGATCTGGCCAGGACCATACTCATTGACCCCTGGCCTTCTGTCTCTGTAGTGGCTGCCCAGGGCAGTTATTGCTTCCTCCAAGCCCCACCTCAACTCACAGCACCCCCTGGTCCTTTCCAACCCATCCCCAAGCCCCCGCTGTCCACGCAGCTTCACCAGTGAAAGCAGAAGAGGAGGAAAAATCCCCTTGCAGGGACCAGCCTTTACCCAGGGACCCATCCCTGTATGAGCCAGGGCTGTGGAGAGCAGTGGCCCAGGGTTCTCTGCATCGCCTCACACTGACCCCATTCCCGGGTGCTGGCAGAGCCAGGGGGTGTGGGGAGGGGGAACTGCAACGGGAGTGATCCCGTTACACCCCTGGGCTGCTCATGCCATTAATAGGAGCGGGCACGATCGGCTGCCAAAGCACCTGCTCCGTGTCCCCGCTGGTGTCGGCACAGCCAGCTTGGCACCCCCAGATCATCTTCCCAGCTCGGCCAGAGCCATGGGGGCTGCTGCTGGGTCCAGCCCCCTCAAAAGCAGCTCTAGAGCTCATCCTGGCTGCAGCACCCCCATGCTGGGACCAGTCAAAGACACCAGGCTTTGCGTGTTCCTGTGGTGGGGGCATGGCTGGAGGCTGGCACACACCAAGGAACCCACTTTAGCCATGAGCCCCCATGTGCCTGGGATGGGGGGGGCGGGTGGCACAGAAAACACACAAACTTAACCAGAGACAAGATTTTTTTTTTGTTTTGACTTGTTGTTTTTTTTTAAAACATTCAATTTAATACCTTATTAAAAATGAAAATAGTTTATTTTAACCTCTATTGATTTAGCAAATACTTAAACCTGCCGCGGCTTGGGGCTGTGAATGTCTCTCGTAGTTGCTACAGCGCTGCGTGATGTTGCATTTGAGTTTCGTTCCTAAAAGCGACTCTGTGAAGGCAAGGCCCGAAGGGACCCCAAGGTGGTGGATTTTCCAGTCCTGCTGTGCCACCCTGCAGCGATGGCACTGGGGCCCGGCGAGGTCAGCGTTGATGTCCCTCCGAGGACGGCAGCAGCCCGGCTTTGTTAACCCAGAACACACTTCTCTCTTGATGTGCTTTAAATAAAACCATTAACTGAATTCAAGAGCTACACAGTCTGGAGACAAACTCTGTTCACTGGGATCCCTGTGCCCACTGCACCACCCCGATGCCTCGGGGACTGTGAGGGGAAGTGAACTGCACGGGAGCTTTTGGGTGGGGACAGAGAAACCACGCAAAGGCTGGGTGAAAAGAAGCCCCTTCACCTCGTCCTCTTGGGTTCCTTCGTGTGCTTCATCCAGGGGGGCCCAAAGTCCTGGAGGTCCTAGCAGCCCATGCCACCGGCCTGGGACCATCTCTGGAGGGTGGGCAGTGAGCAGCAGGGAGCCCCGGCTGGGGTGGTGGTGGGGTAGGACACCCCTGGTTTCAGCACCATCAAGCCCCCCCAGGCCACCCCAGCCTCAGTCGCGCCTCTTGCCCTCCCTGGGCCTGGTGGTGCCGTCCGGCTCCCAGGGCTTCCTGCCCTTCTGCTGCCGCCAGTCCCGCTTCGGGCCCTCCCGGCTCTCGGCCCTGCTGGGACGGCCCTTCCACCCCTCCCTCCTGGGCTCATCCCGCCCCCGTCGGCTCTCCTTCCCCTCCCGGCCCCGCTTTCTCGGGGGCTGCTGCTCCCGCTCCCGGGGGGCCCTGGGGGCTCTGCCGACCTTGTCCCCTGCTGCCCTGTCCTTGGCTCGCGCTTCCCGACGACTGCCACCCTCCTTCCGCAATTCTTCTTCTTCTCCTTGTCCTTGTCCTCCTCCTTCTTCTCCTTCTTCTCCTCCTTCTTTTCCTCCTTCTTCTCCTCCTTCTTTTCCTCCTTCTTCTCCTCCTTCTTCTCCTCCTTCTTTTCCTCCTCCTTTTCCTCCTTCTTCTCCTTTTTTTCTTTCTTCTTCTCCTGGCTCTTCTTCACCTCCACCACAACTGGTGGCACCTCGGGGACATCTGCAGGCTCTTCATCCTCGTCCTTGTCCTCGTCTTTGTCCTCATCCTTGTCCTCATCCTCTGGTGTTGAGCGGCCAAACCACTTCTTGAAGATCCAGGGCTCTGCCTGGGAGAGGGTGGAGGGGACCAGGTGCCGATGATGCAGCCCAAAGGACCCCTCTCCCCACTGCCCGCTGGGGACGAGATGCTCCCTCCCCATGGGAGATGCTCTCGGGATGCTGTTTCTCCCCCTCACCCTGGACCCATACCAGGTTGCTGTCAGCATCATTGTCATCATCATCGTCGTTGTCGCCATTGTCGTCACCATCATCGTCCTCAACCACGCTGCTCTCGGGCTGGGGAGGTTGGGCTGTCACCACTTCTTTGACCTCCTCCTCCTTGGGGATCACCACCTCTGGAAGCGGAGAGGGACAGGCCACCATCAGCAGGGGACTGTTTGGATGTGATACCCCAGACAGGGGGTCCCAGGGCCACCCTACCATGGAGGATTGGGGCAGCCCAGAGCAACAAACCCACCAGGAATAGGAGGTGGCGGAGGTTCCTGCCTGACACGACTGACTGCATCCCTGGAGCATGGCGCTGGAAGAGAGGAAAGGAGAGGAGGCAGGAGATAGCGGTAGGGTCTGCCCACCCCATCCCCCTCCACCCGGCTCCCAGCTCACCTTGGAGCACCTGGAAGGTGACGCTGAGCAGGGCCACGACAGAGGCCACCAGGATGCATTTGTTGAGGGTGAGCCCTTCCCAGAGGAGCGGCTCCTCTGCCGGCTCCAGGCTGGGGGACTCCACCTTCCTCTGCACAGGGAGGCTCTTGGGGACTGAGCACCCCCAAGGAAAGCAGCGTTACTGGGGAAGCTGGGAAGGGGCCAAGGGGATGGGAAGGGCAGGGACAGACAAAGGTGTTTGGGCAGGTAAGGAAAAGGGTGCCATGAGGGCTGAGTCAAGGGGTTTGGGCCATGCTGGCATTGTAGCATCCTGGGGCTCAAATGGGGAAAACTCTGCCCCTGCTCCAGGCTCTGCTGCTCCCCTGAAGGCCAGGGATGCAGGAGAATGGCCAGGCTGGCCATTTTGGGGCAGAAAAGGGCTTTCCTTCACACCCACCTGGTGGTCCAGCAGCGCTGCCTTTGGCTCCCACCTTCTTCTCCGCTGCTTTCTTGTCCACACTGGGCAGTGCTGGCTCTGGCATGCTCAGCTCTGGCTCGTCCTGATCCTGCTCAGAGACGCTGTGTTGGGTCCTTGACTCCTCTAGGCCCTGCGGCCAGGGTGTCAGAGCATCGCAAGGCCGCTGAGCAGCATGGTGGGGCACAGCTGCACGTGTGTGCCCCCTCCCAGAACAAGGGGTGCTCAGCACAGCCGTGCAGGGACCTGGGTTCCCCCGGGGCTGAACCGATGCCACCAGCCTTGAGTGGTGCAAACCAGGCTTGACACTGGCTCCTCGAGCAACCAACCCTGGTGCGTTGATTTGGACTGGATCAAAACACATTGGGCTTTAATTTTTGTCTGCTAATTTGGATTTAGCCACTAGCTGGCTCTGTGCTGCAGAGTGGATGCTGGTGGAGCCAATGGGTGAGTGGTGGCTGCTGAATCCCGGGCTGTGCTGGAGGAAGCCCCCCCAGAGGAGCCCTCGGGGCTGAATTCACCCCCAGATGGGATGAGCACGGCCACAAACATCCACTGACAGATGGCGGGATCCATGGGGGTCAATGCACCCAGAGAAGAGGGAGCACACATGTGTCAGGGTCTGGGCTTGGTGCTGCAGGGCTGCTGTCCTGTGTCAGCAGCATCGGATCAGTGCCACGAGGGAGAGCTGCCCCCCAGCACGGAGCAGTGACAGTGACAGCGACAGCTGAGGGACGCGGCCATCGGCTGCCCCGGGATGGACATGCACCACCGTCCTGCAGAGTCCCCATGGGCTGAATGCGGGACAGCCCCCCCCGGCAGCCCCCGGCCCCAGGATGCTGTGCACTTACATGGGCTCCTCTGCTGTCCCAGTCGCTGTCACCGGAGCATCAGCATCTGTTAAAGACAAGCACAGTGCAGGTCGTTAGGTGGTGAATTTGGGGAGGGGGGAGTTCCTGTGTGGTCTTCCCACTGCCACGCACCGGAGTGGGGACATCCTGGCCACATTCCCCTTGTTAGTGCAGCTGGGTCACCCGTGGAGAGTGGTTTCAGAGGACAGTCTGCTGTCCCAGTCGCTGTCACCGGAGCATCAGCATCTGTTAAAGACAAGCACAGTGCAGGTCGTTAGGTGGTGAATTTGGGGAGGGGGGAGTTCCTGTGTGGTCTTCCCACTGCCACGCACCGGAGTGGGGACATCCTGGCCACATTCCCCTTGTTAGTGCAGCTGGGTCACCCGTGGAGAGTGGTTTCAGAGGACAGGCAAAATGCACCCCTGGCCATTGCGGCAGCAGCCGTAGGGTGTGAGAGCAGCACTGAGCCCCAACACATCACCATCCTGTGTGTCCCTGGGGAGCTGCGGCTGAGAGGGACGGTCACCTCCCTGCCAAGGCACACGGTGAGGGACGAAGAGCCCAGGGTGTGCATGGATGCCCTGAAAACACTCGGCTGGAGGTGGCTCCAGCCATAGCCTTGATGGCAGGATGAGCTCTGGGTACTGCTGAGCAACCGGACCTCAGAGACAGCCTTGAGCTACCCAAGAGGACGACAAAGCTCAGCGATCACCCTTGGGGCTTTTCCCAGATGTGAAGTGGGAGGGAAACTGGAGGGTCCCAGGGCTCTGCAGTGGTTGGGCACAACGAAGGACTGGGGAGTGCATGGGGCTCCCCCTGCCCCTGGGTCTGGGGTGAACTCTGGGGGTGAGCCTGCACCAAAATGGTGTCAGTGCCATGCAGCCTCAGCCCTTTTGGCACCTCCGAGTGCAGCCCCTGCTCCGCTGGGATCTGGATGCTGTATTCTTGCAAGCCCTCACCAGAAGGAGGGATTTTTCCCTCAGTGGACGAAAGAATGTTGAGAAAAATACTAGTTCCTGGGGTGAAATCTGAGACATGATATTGGATGCAAAACAAATGAATAAGAGAAAGACTTTTGGCTGAGGAACTGTGGCCTGAAAGGTCTTTGCTTTCAAGATTAAATAAATAAATAAATTAGAATAAGAATTTTTCCTTAAAGCATTTTTCCCCCAAGTGCTTGTTGTGTCTTTGAGCTACACAGCTATTCTCACTTCTTTTGAGTAGAGACGAGCCCGAGGAAGATGAAGGAGGCCACAAACCTCCATTCTTCTTTGCTCTGGCCACAGCTAATGTCCCCGTGGGGCTGGTGCCATGTGAGTGCCCCCCTTGGTATCCCAAGGTACCTTTTCCCCCGTCCCTCCCGGTCTCAGGGCATTCCGAGTCTTTCTCCACCGCCTCCTGGGGACCTGTGGCCACAGCACCTCATGGGATTCTCACTAAACCCAAGGGACAAAACAGAGGAGCCCAAACCTCCTCCAGTCCCTGGGCACGGTTCTGGGTTTTGCCACAATGACCGCAGGGCACTGTGACAGGAGGAGGGCCCACAGCCATAACCCCCACACCTCGCAGGTGATAACACAGTCCCAGAGCTGACTGGCTCCATGCCCAGGACTGTTCCCCTCCAGATGGGAAATGAGGTCTGTTCCTCAGCATTTTGGGGCTCTACAGCCCATGTAGGGTCCCTATTCCCAGTCAAGACGGGTTGTGTCACCCACAGGGCCACCTTTCCTGGGGCTGGTTCCTGTCAGAGCAGCTCCAGCACTGATGTACCGAGCACACGGCCACTGCCCATGCAGGGAATGTAACTGGTGGCAAGGACAGCCACCAATGCCAGGGATGTTCACCGATGCCAGGGACAGCTTGCCCATGGCAGGGCTGGTCAACCGCAGCCACAGAGCCCAGCTCCAGCCCTGACTCACACCGACTCCTGCCCAGAAGCCGTCCCATGCAACTGCTTGACACAGCCACCCCCTCCCTGGCGCTGCCCATGCTCCGAACACCAGATCTGCTTTTAAATGCACAAAATGACAGACACTCAACAAATAATCAGCTCTGCTGGGGCTTTTCAGGCACAAGCTCCCGAGGTTGCCTCCACCACTGACTCACATCAAAGAAACTTCCAAAAATAGTCCCCTCACCGGCCCTGCTCTCCCCGTGTGCGCTCACATGGCAGCACCAGGACGGGCCCCGTGGCCCCTGATCTGCCCCTGGCTGGCAGCGGGGCCAAGCACTGCCCCATGGCTGTGCCCGTGGGTGCCCTGTGACAGACTGAAGGGGTTAAAATCCACAGAAATTCATACCTGGGGCTTGACCACCACCGCTTTGCCTCCAGCTCCCCGACTGGCTCCGGCTCTCCAGGGTAATATACAGCGACAGCTGCCGAACCGTGCCGGAGCAAAATAGCACCCAATCACCGGGAGCCCGAGCACCCGCGCTTCACCCCCAGAAAAGGCAGCTTAGCCTCGGGCGTCGAAGGCGAGGTGGGCACAGGAGGATGCGGCTCTAGAGGGCACCGGCGACACAATTTGTTCCTCTGTGAGCCTCCCCCGGAGGGCATGAAGAGAGGAGACAGGGCGTTTTGCTCCCCAACACGGGGTCTCTGACTCATGGGATGGACATGGGGATGCAGATCAGAAACCTGCCTGGTGGTGTAGGAGAGAGGAGAGGCAATCCCTTGGGACCAGCAGTGCTTAGACAACCCCAGTAAAAAAAACACTTTTTGCCAGTGTTTAGAGCAGGTACTTTGCCCTCTGAAATCTCTGATTTCCCCGCAGAAAATTCAGGAGCCCTGCTGCACCCCTTGAGGAGGCGGGGAGGGATGTGGTCCTCACTGCAATTTCCTGCTCACAGGAGGGAGCAAGGAGATGCAGTATCTCCCATCTGGGGAGCTGAAAAGGACCATCAGGCTCTGTGGTGCAGTCCTGGGTATGTGGTGCAGCCGTGGTTGGTACCAGCCCAGCACATTTTGTTGGCATCCTGCTTTGAGGACGTCTCTCTTATGGAGAGCCACTTCTGAAAGGCTTCAGGTTTAAAAAAAACCCCTGAAAGTGTGATTTTCGACGTTTTTCTTTAGCAGAAGTGTGAAATGTCTTTGATTGCGAGATCTAAAGGAGGAATTAACTGGACACTGGTATCCCAGAGAGGACACAGCCTTTCTCCAGGACACCCAGTGGGACTGGGTCATGGTCCTGCTGTAGGGCCATGCAGCAAATGAACTCGGGAGCCATTGTTTGCTTTCCAGGGCAGGGATTTTCCCTCTTGGGCAGCGACAGGACTGAGCACACCATGAGCCCTGCCGCAGTATAAATAATGTGATGCAGAAGTCGAATGCCGATGGAGGAAGCGATGGAGCTGCAAACACAGTCCCCATACCATGCTGGGACTGCGGGTGTGCACACCAAGGGCAGTTTTCTCCATTTTATTCATGCTCCGGTACGGTCAGGGCAGTTAACTGGCAAGGTTGCTTTATAGGGCCATAATAAAAGCAGAAAATGATAAAGAGGCCAAATAAACATCCTTTCTTCTTCCAGTTAATCAAGTTTGCTGTGGTGCTCGCAGCTCTGTAGGCTTGCTCCTGCCCCCAGGAAAGCACCTGGGGGTTGAATGGGACACGTCTGCACACACAGAGCCTGTCAAAGCGTCCTCCCACTTTGGAGCCATGGGACCTGGAGCTCTACTCACCCTTTCCAGGACTTTGCTACACCCCGTTCCTGCAGTGGGGAGGGACCAGGGTGTTTTTGCCTCCACACGCTCAGCTCCAAGCAGCTCCCCACCAAGCTGCAAAGCCTCCGTCTCTCTCAGACAATTTATCCCAGGCAGATGGAGTAAAGAGATTCCCAGAGGCAAATTCTTTCCTAATCCCTTGAAAACCCCCCAAAATCCCGGCTTCTCCCTTATGAGACTGATAAAAGTGTCTTTGGGACAGGGTGAGCTCAGAGAGGTGGGGGAAACATGATCTGGCCGTGAGCTCAGGCAGAGAGAAAGTTGCTGTGGACAAGGGCTAGGCTCCATGTCCAGGCTAAATATTGACTCCCTGGTTTGGCTGGATGACACAGATCTGTCTTCTCCGACGTCCCCGGCTGTGGGCTCGCCTTGCACTCACACGGATGCATCTCTGGCCGCCCTCGGTGCTCTGCCATGGTGGCTTTGTGGTTTGCGGTCCAGATGGAGCGAGTTGTGCTGCAGCATCCCCATCCCGCTTCTATGGCAACACTCATTTATCCTCCCACCAGGACATCATCTTCCTTCTCCCTGTCTTTAATAACTCGCAGTTAAAAGGCAATCATAAAGGCGGAAAATTAGTCACTGATTATTTTCGGCATGGGTTAGTTCTGGAGATGAATTTTCCTTTTCTCTGTGCAATTTCCCCCTCTCCCCAGAGCCCCCGCTGCTACGGCAGCCCCAGCCCAACTGCAGCTCCTCCTGCCATGGGTACAAGGGGGTCAGATGCCTGAGCTGGTGATGTTGGGGTGTTGCTGCTGACTCACCAGGCTGGCTCCAGGCCTTTCCCCTGGCTCCACCAGACCTGCCCATCCCCAAGGCCTGGGAACCAAAATCCAGACCTTAAAGTGTTTATCTCCAACCCCTCACGTAGGCAGAGTTGGGCTCTTGACCTAAAGATGCAAGTTTGGATGTTGTCTCCTAGGGCCACGTCCTCTGGGCAAAGGATAGCTCTGTAGGTCGATCATCATCGAATCATTGAATGGTTTGGATTGGAAGTGACCTCAAAGCTCCCCCAGTCCAACCTCCATGGACAGGGACACCTCCACCAGCCCAGGCTGCTCAAAGCCCCATCCAACCTGGCCTTGGGCACTGCCAGGGAGGGGGCACCCACAGCTTCTCTGGGCAACCTGGGCCAGTGCTCACCACCCTCACAGGGAAGAATTTGTTCCCAATGTCTGATCTAAATCTCCCCCTTTGCAGTTTAAAGCCATCACCCCTCGTCTCATCACTCCCTGCCTTCGTAAAAAGTTTCTCCCCAGCATTTCTGTAGCCCTTTCAGGTCCTGGAAGGCTGCTCTAAGGTCTCCCTGCAGCCTTCTCTTCTCCAGGCTGAACAACCCCAACCTTCTCAGTTTGAGAGTCCCTGCTCCAGCGAGATCCCCGTCACCTCCATAGTCCCCTTGCACAGCTGTGGGTGGCAGTGAGTGCCAGCTGCTGTGGGGCTACATAGATGAGCGCCCCCATTGCTGACTGAGCCAAATGAGCTGCCCTGACGGAGACTGCACGTGGGGCTCAGGTCAGGCATTGCATGGGCCTGTTGTAGGTGCTTCATGACTCAGAGCCCTCCAACCTTCTCTTAGATCTGGTTTGAGGTTGCCACCGGGCTGAGATGTGATGGAGGGGGAGCAGGGCTGGCAGCTGGAAGAGAGGATTGCAGAAATATGATTTCTCAGGGAAATCAGGTGAAAGAGCATCCCAATTCCTTGCACGATCAAAAACCTAAAGGCACCGTTGTCCCCATAGCAACCTGGCCATGTCCCAGTGCTGACAACTATATTCTGCTGACCTAAAATTCCTCTTCCAGTTGGATCCAGCACACATCAGCGCTTCCCATCCTCAGCAGTTGTGCAATGTCTGTGTGCTGAAATGCAGCTGCTGCCTCCTTACCCCCAGGTAGTAACACATCAGCGTCGGCCGGGGAGATGATTTCTGTGTGTGATTGCAGGAACCACAGACCTCTGTGAGCACTGGCATTATGAAGAAGTGCTAGGGAAGTTACAGGAAGCGAAGAGACATCTTCTCTCTGCCAGCTCTGCTTCTCCTGTCAAATCAAGATCTATCATCATGGGAGATTTGAGATATGTCAAGCTGAGCAATCTCCTTGCAAAGGTGCAGCTAATTGAAAGCCCTGGAGCATTTTGGAAGCTGGATGTTCCTGTGGCTTCATACCACCAGGCATTGCAGTGAGGTTGGGTAGCACTGCCTGTGTCGGGGAGGAGGTGGGGGAGGAGATGGAGCATCCTCTGTTCAAGCCGGTACCCACAGTTGATACCTGGACAGGCTCCACTGCCTGGGTGCAATGTCCCTGTCCTCTGTTCAGGAATGGATCTGACAGTGGGGAGCTGCTGCAGGAACTCAGACCTGAGCCTTTACCCGTAGCTTCTGTAATTTGGTTGGACAGGAAAGCACAGCTGAGGGTATTTCCTGCCTCCTTGTCTGGTGTGAAACCAGAGAGAGAAAAGATGGGAGCTCTGCGAGACAGGTACTGTCCCAGCCCAGCACCTGGTTTAAGGAAGCACAGGTCACAGCATCTTTGAGGACTCTTCTTCTTATCCTGGGCTTTCAGCTGGCGGGATGGTGAGCCAGACACATCAGGGGACGCCCTGCCTGTGGACCAGGCTGGGAGGACACACCACCATGAGGCCTCCAGGAGCATAATGCTGCAGACCAGCACCAGCTGAGCCACCTGTGGGCACACTCATCAGCCAAGGATGGCAAAGGCAATCACGTCCATCAGAGAAACTCTCCCATGTCACCTAGCCCAGGCTAGAGCCAGCCACCCTGGGACACAGCAGAGGTGTGGGGGACACAGACCCACCTGGCAGCAGTGTCCCGATGGCGTTCAGGGCCTGGGCTGTCTCCTAATCATTCCTGGCAAAGGAGGAATGGTGCTAGGGACAGGCCACAGCTTGGCAGAGTTGAGCAGGACAAGGAGCAGCCATGACCCTGCCCTCAGGCTCTGCTTCAGTTACAGCCCTCAGCCCCAGGACTGGCCGGGGCTTGGGCCACTCAGCACCATGGCAGGGGCAGCAAACACCACGCTGGACACATCTGGGACAGGCTGAGAGATGTGCTCTTACATGCAATGAGCTTGTCAGGCCTCTGCAAAGAGCAGAAGAGCAACAAAGCAGGTGCAGGAAGCCCCCTCTACCCTGCATCTCATCCCTCACCATGTCACCCGTGCCCAAGCAGGGACACACACGGCACAGGGATGCACTGATCACCCATGGAAGAGTAACACCCATAACCCTCTACGCTGCTGGGATCACGTGTGGGGAGTAACACCCGTAACCCACCACGCTGCTGGGATCACACGTGGGGGGTAACACCCGTAACCCACCACGCTGCTGGCAGCTGGTACAAAACACTGCGGTACCACCGGAGCTCGCCCCATCACCTCACTAAAAGCACTGCTCCCTCAGTGTGCTATATGATCTATAGGTATTCAGAGTAGCTCTACATTAAAGCCACTCTGATCACACTCTAATCCACGTGTGACCCAAATACTCCGATTTACAAATCTCAGAGGTTTTCGCTCCCTTTGCCTGGCAGAAGGAGCAGCATTCAGGTCAGCGCCAACAGAAGATGCCAGATCCCATTAAATGCTACTTTTAGTCTCGTCTGCTTTCAGTAATTGTTCCCTGATCCGTTTTCTCACAGCCCAGTGCCGCTTAGGGCTAATCGTTATTCTCTTTGAAGATTTACAGCTGTTCGTACCTCCGAGGAGAATACAAGTACGCAACTGTGTTTGAACGTGACATTTCAAACGTGCTGTCCTTGGGAGTGCCACTGGCCACTGGGGACTGAGGAAAGCGACCGCGATGTTTGTCCCCTGATGGGCCACTGCTGGGGTTGTTGCTGCATCGGTCTGAAACAGTCATGTCAGGGGAAATGGAGGCAAGAGGAGATGAAGGGGAAAGCAAAGCTTTGGGTAAGGAGTGCTGGAACAGTGTGGGAATAATATCCCAATAATCACAAATCTTCCCCATTTGGACTTTACAGCAGCCGGTTTGTTAGTGCCTTTACCTGGTGAGTCTTGGTTCCCCCATGCTGGCACTGTGGGCTCTGCACATGTTGCCTCGTCTCTCCCTTTCCAAGTCCCACCCAATGAAGGAGCCGCTTCCCTCTGCTCCAAGCAGGAGGGATGTGGGATGGCAGTGGGAAGACTTGGCCCAGCATCCTTGCGCTGGCTGTGGGCATGGCTGGCATAGGAGATGCTCCAGGAGGGCTCAATTCAGGTCTTTAAGGTTTGGAGGGTCATAAAAGCACAAAGCCCGCTGCAAAGTACTGCAGCAACAGCAAAGAGAGCAGGAGTTTCCTCATCCCCCCCAGATGCAGTTTCCCAGTTTCCCAGTGCCTCCCACCCCAGTTCCCCATTTTACTCTCTCTTATCAGACAAGGAATTCCCGAATCAAAATTCAGCAGACTTTAGAAACCAAGGGCAAAAGTTTCACACACTCCAGGCATGTCTGTTCCCTCCTCCTTGCCTCACACCATACATTTCTTGGTTTCTTCGTGACAGGGAAGGCTGGAGAAGTTTGGTTTCTGCTTTCTTAATAAAATCCCCTCTTGCCAAGGCCAGGACTGGCTGCTGTGGTCCTGCTCACCCCTGGAAGGCACTTGCTGGGTCCTCATGGATGCGTTTTGTCTCCTCTCTGAGGTTTGGAGGCATTGATGATGACTTTGCCTTCTCCAAAATTTTCATTGATCTGCAAACCCTGCTAATTACAAGCAGCACAGAAAAGGCTGGGAGCTGGGGATGAGGTTTTTGATTGAAGTTCCCTTCTGCTCCAGCCTTCCCTCTCCCCACTTGCATACAGTGATGCCAAATGAAATACATTATGTAATAGGAACAAGCAAGAACCAAACAATTTAGGCCTTAAAATAGCAGCAAACTCCCTTTCCCAAAGCCACATTCTCAATTATTCAGTTTTCTCTCCTTTTCACCCATCATCCTCAGCGTCACCCTGCAGACTGAGTTGTGTCCCGTGCAGAATTCCACCGCAAAGAGGCAAACAAATAATTATTTGCATCTGCCTTGTCTGAAGGCTGCAGGAACAGCTTTTGGCTCTCATCCTCCTGGGCTAAATTAGAAGACATCAAAGCTGATGATCTTTAATGTTTCCTAGTCCTTTCCCTTTTTTCTACATGTCCCTGATGGTCCTTTGTCAACTCTGTCGTGCTGAAACAGCATGCAACAAGTTTTGTATTTAAAATGATCTTGGGTTGCAGTCTGGGAGGAGTGTAACTGGTGTAAATCCAAGGGGTTATGCGAGATTTACAAGGAAATTATGGAGCTGTGGCTCTTTGGCATCAAAAAGGCCCATCTTTAGGACTGATCCTGGTTCACAGCTCCCTGCCATCATCAGAAGAAAGCAAAAAGTCCTGGAAAAGCCTGGAAAATCACCAACCTGCCACGGTTAATATGAGCTTGGGCAGGATTTTTCATGAATGACAGAGCAGGAGATTCAGGAATGAACCTTGAATGAAAGTGGGCTCCTTCCCATCTGGCTTGGGGATGACCTTTTAAGGGACCTGGACAAGGATCTCCACCCAGGTGTCTCCCGAGTTAAGAAACCATCCAGTCTGGAGCACTGCCCTGTGTTTTATGCTGTTTTCTCCCCAGTACCACATGGTCATGTGAGTACGGAGGCTTGTTCTGAAATACTGACCTGTCTCTTTTCCCTCCTAAAGAAACCAAACCATTCCCACTCCAGTTTCAGCAGCTTATGCCATATTTCGGGGCAGGATGCAGCCCTCCATCATCACGCCTTAGATCACAACAGCAAAGTTTGGCACAGACAGAGTCGGTTCCCATGATTGCCTACGACACCAGTCTGGTATTTCTTGGCAAAAAGGCACAAAGTCATGAAATGTGCCTCGGGATGGGGCAGGTAGAGGCAGGGACACGCACGGGAGATGGCAGCGTGCCAGCGTTTGCTTGCGTGCACAGCCAGTGAGGACTTGAGGCAGGAGTCTGTGGGCTCTGGTAGTAACAGATGTATTTAAAGTGACGATGGAATTATTAAAAGCCAGCAATGCTGGGGTGGGAGTGGGCAGAAGAGCAGGAGATGAGTGGCTCCACAGCTGCCTACCAGCAGCAAGGGGCTCAGCATCCCTGGCAGCTTGGTCCCCGGCTGCATCCTTGCATCTCTTTTTCAGGGACTCACACCACCACTGAAGCTTTTGTGACTTTGGTCACCCATTCCAAATAAAGGACCAGGGACCCAGATCTCGCTGCAGGCTCCATCCTAGGAGGAAGACCTAGGCCCAGCAGCAGGAAGGGGGTTTTGGCCAGGCCCTTTGGCAGGAATCCCTGGTCCTTTCCCAGCTCGGGGGTGTGCATTGGTCTCTGAAGCACGGCTGCCCTCGAGTGGTGTCTCCGAGGCGGGAGTGAAGCCCATTGAAGAGGCACACGCTTGCGGCACAGCTCCAAGACAAATGTTTCAGCCAAATAAACCCATGGTTTCATCGGTTCCCCTCCCTTCTTGTTGCCCCACATGTGCCCAGCCTGCCTCACACTGGGAGGCGTGAAAGCAAAGCCAGCTGAGTCCTTTTTCTGGGTTTTTTTATTGTTCCAGTGAAATGCAAACAACAGCCTAACAGAGTTTCACCCTCGAGCCCCAAGTTAGGCCCCAAATTAGCCATTCAAAACCACAAGGTTTTTTTTTTCTTTCCATAGGAAATGCTGCAGGAGTCTCCAGCACCGGCAGCCCCTAGTCCCCACACACGACGTTTGTCAGGCTCTGGTCTCTGCATCTCAGGAAGGAGCCAGGTCCCATCAGCACAGCAGAGCAGTGTCTCCAAGACTCGGGTCTCTGCAGCAACACAGCTGATTTCATGTTCTTGACATCTGGGGATTTTAACAGCAAAAGAAAGAAAGGCACAAAAGACCTCCCCTTCAATCACCTCTGCCCTCCAGAGATGCAGGGAGAAAAGCCTTCTCCAACCCCATCAGCCTCTTGCAGTGTTAGATGAACCCCACACACCACCTAAAATCGGTAGTGACATCCATCTCTAATTAACACTGATAATTTCCCACCCTACATAACACAAGGAAGGTGCTATAGGAATGCTGGGGGGAGGCAGCTCCCCTCTTTCATGCTTACAGAAGCTTTCCCTAGCTGGGTCAAAAACCACCCCCAAACTTGCATCCTGGCCTGCATCAGCAGTGGTGTGGCCAGCAGGGCAGGGATCCTTCCCCTGTACTGGGCACTGGTGAGGCCGCACCTCAAATCCTGTGTTCAGTTTTGGGCCCCTCACTCCCAGAAGGACATTGAGGGGCTGGAGCATGGCCAGAGAAGGGCAACAGAGCTGGGGAGGGGTCTGGAGCACACGAATAATGGGAAATGGCTGAGGGAATTGGGGGGGTTCAACCTAGAGAAGAGGATGATGAGGGGAGACCTCCTCACCCTCTACAGATCCTGAGAGGAAGTGGCAAGGGGGAGCTGGTCTCTTCTCCCTGGTAGCTCATGATGGGACAAGGGAAGATGGCCTCAGGTTGTGCCAGGGGAGGTTTAGGTTGGGTACGAGGAGGAATTTTTTTACTGTAAGGGTTGTCAAGCACTGGAAGGTGCTGCCCAGGGAGGTGGTGGAGTCACCATCTCTGGACATGATGTGCTCAGGGACATGGTCTAGTGGTGGACTTAGGACTGGTTCAATGGTTGGACTCGATGATCTTAAAGGTCTTTTCCAACCAAAACCATTCTGTGTTTTCTATGAAAATGCTTCATGGCCACCACTGGGCTCTTCTGTCCTACAGTGATCAAGACCAGAGCCAGAAGCCATGGTGGCCCAGCAGGTGATTAGCAAGAGAATGGGGAAGAAACCTGGAGAAATCAACCAGCCCGTGCCAGAATCCCATTTGGAGTGTTTTGCTCCTGTACTGGGAGGTGAATGATCTCACTGGAGAACCATCAAAGGCAGCAAACCCTTTTTTTGCAGGTGAATGAAGAGCAGAGCCAGGCTGAGAACCGCGAGACAAGCCGAGACAGGTCATGGCACGAGGTTTGGCTGCAGGGAGGTTTGAGGTACTGGGCTGCCTCGTGGGAATTTCTTTTAAAGCCAGGCTGGGGAGGAGCGTTGGTGAGTAATTGCTCCATGGCAGGTCCAAGAAGTGAATAATTTTCCAAGAATAAAGGTTACAAGCCTAGATACTCTAGTCAAAGGTGCTCTATAAATAGGACTAAGTAGACAGAGCAGTGGGAATAACGGGCAAAAATGATGTGGAAAAGGGACCAGACACACGGCAGTCTCTGCCAAGCAGATGTTTTACAAAAGCTAACATTGCCAAGAGGTTTAGGGTTTGGTTTTTGTTTACTCTCTCTTATCAGACAATGTGGGCTCGATGAGGGCAGTGATCTGTCTGAAACCATCCCACCCCAGTGATACCTGGACTTGTCCCTGGATCACAGCATCATGCTCATGCATGGGACAAGGCACCAGGACAGCAGCTGAAATTTAGTGTTGCTCAAACCACCACATGGGACAACTTCTCCAGCACCCACAGGAACCAGAGGAGCTTTCCTACCAATTTCTGTCCTTTGCCCCCCATCTCCATCTTTCACTCAAACAGGAAAAAAACCACCCATCCTGGGGCCATTTATCCCTCCTTCCAGTCTATCTGTTGCTGGTCAGTGCTTTCTGCAGTTAATAGGAAGAGGGGACAGCACAACCACGTGCACTTGGTAGTTTAAAAAGCAATAACCCATCTGCAATCACAGGCTGTAAATGAGCTAACACTGCTCAGAGATCTCTGAGTCGCTGTGGATGTAACTGTGCAAATGTCAGCTCAAGGCTTACGACAGTAAAGAGGCGTCCTAGGGAATTGCAGAGACGATGTTGGAAAAACCCAGTCTGTGTTTGCAGAAATTCCCCATGCACCCATGTCTTGGCTGCTGCCGGCGACTCTGGTCACCTCTGAAAAGACATGGGTAAGTGAGAAAAAGGGCTGGGTGCAGGAGCAGACGGTGCATATGGCAGAGTGCCTACATGGGGAAGGACTGGAGAGAGGAAAATATCAGCTTGGAAGAGACACAAACACCCAAGAGAGCTCCAGAGAAGGAGTTGTGACTCTTCAGTTCACAAAGCACAAAAATTGGGGTCCCTGATGCAACTAGCAAGTGACGGGTTGAAAACCAGCAAAGGTTTTCTGCACAGACACATCAGGGAGTTGTGGGGCTCATTGCAATGGGATGCGGTAGGAGTCAAGACCTGCTTTGGAAAAGGGTTTAAAAACCCGTCTGGAGGAAGGGTCCATGCTGTTAGACTCGAGAGCTTAAATTTAGACTTGAGAGCCCAAGTTTTCAGCCCAGCTGTGCTTGTGGATTTGCAGTTGCGGAGTGGATGTGAAGCCAGCAAAGTCAAATGATTTACAGGAGCTTTGCGATTGTGTTCAAGGTGAAAAGCGAGGCCCAGATCTGCACATCAAAACTGATTTCCCATAAATTACTGTGTTAAGGCTTTTCATAAAAGTTTAACAGTGTGAAGTATGATTCATGAGGAACCTGTAATGTTTAATTAAAGGGGAGAAACCTATCCCGCTGTGAAAAACTTCCAGATCCCATGCCAAGTTCATCATTGGCTTAATTTACGGGACATAAACAAGCCAGAAAATGGCATAGGCTGTAAAGTCGTGTAACGTTTGCCAATTTGGGATACAACGGCTGTGCAAAGGGAGGGTGATTTACAAACTAAATGAGATGGAGGTGGAGGTATAGCAAGAAGATGGTGAGCAAACTCCTGGGCAGCGCAGGATGAGAGGATCCAACCTACGCTCTGCTCCAGCTGCCCTGGTTTCTGCCTCCTGGCGTGAAGGTCTCTGGTCTTATACAGCCATGAAAATCCCTGTTGGCTTAAATTACATGTGTCAGGCTTCTAACTCTAGATACTGAACCGTCAAGGCTGCCATGCCAGCAATATGGATATAATTTCTGGTCTAACTCCAATGAAACTGATGGATTTACTTTGCATTTACACCAGTACCATTCACCTGCACCCCGCCACTGCCAGGAAACATTTCCATTTTCCTTGAGGCTTCAGCTTTCTCGCCCTGTGCACGCCTCTCAGGGTAACCATGCCCATGGCGGGATGCAACGTGTGCCCAAAAAGGGATTCTCAGGATTATTCACACGGAAAAAATGCTGTGGGATTACTTCCCTTCATGTAACTCACCGGTCCCATGACCTCAGTTTCATTATTCTTGATTTCAGAGTGAACTAATTTCCAATACCCAGAAGGGAGAGGCTGCTGGTCTTGCAGTGAGCAATCACTTGCAAAAGAGCCTGGCCTGGGAGCCACACCTCAATGAGCTTGGCTCCAGCTCTCCATACCCACATCATCTTCATGGTGCTTTTTTAGCAACCACGAGCAGGGCAGTGAATGGGGACCCTGAGCCACAGAAACCTGTTGCTGGAGATGCCTTTGGTGGGGTGTTCACCAGTCCCTAAATAGAGCAGCTCTCCACTGCTGTGGGAAAAAGGGACATGAAGAATTCAAAACCAAGAAGGGAGAGGAGGTCACTGCTGAGCTACTCAAGTTCAGCTGTAGTTTCACAGACTTCAAATATTGCTCCCTGCTGTCCTGTCCTGGCCTGGGCAGGGTAGAGAAAGCTGAAAGCTCAAGATATCTAGGGAAAAAAGGGAACAAATAGAGGGGAATGACAGGAGTGGCTCCCTGATTGTACGAGGAGGTGCCTCCAGCTCCATTCCTTCCCTTGGCCACTGTAGGAATTGGGATTTTGCAACAAACCTGAATTTGGATACTAGAGAGCGAAAGGCATTGCAGTGGCAATTGGGTGCCTCATGTATCATCCCTGAAACAACCCACGGGCAGCTCCGGGGTGATGGTGCTCGGATGAAACCAGTCTCCATCCCCCCTGGGAAGAAGCCTCTCACCAGGTCTCAGAAAGACTCCAGGTGCGCAAAAGGGATTACAAAGCAGATGAAAACAAATTGAAAAGGCAAAAATATATGCAAAAAAGCCCAACCCAAGACTCTTGGGTGCAAAAAGCACTGCAGGTGCCAGAAACACCTATGCAAGGGGAACGTTTGAAGATAAGCACCAAGCTGGCACCACGGGTGAGAGAAGATCCTGTCGGGGCAGCTCTTTTTGCAGCAGGATGGGGCTGGAGAGCCCAGACTGGAGAAAATTTCATGGGAGGGTCCAGGGCAGAGCCACGGGATGACCAGGGCCAAGCACTGAGTCTGGATCTGTCGTGGGTGCTGCCCAGGGACAACCCCACCGCCTCGCAGTGCTGCAGCTTCCCTTGCTGTAAATAGAGGGAATAGATTTTTACTATTTGCCACACTTGCCATATCACAGAAAGGTAAATCAATTTACTAAGATGGGTTGTAGAAGATCCTAGGTGAGTTTCCTAGAGTAGTTTGCATTTCTGTTGCAAGGTTTAACCCTAAATCCACTGTCCCCAACCATACAACAGTATCTTCCAGAGCTTTATTCAGTTCAGCTTCCAGTGTCCAAACAAAAGATTTTGTGTTCCTCATCTGGAGATACGATCCACTGCCTGCCACATCCCATAGCCAGAAATCATCCTCGACACCCAGCCTGTAATTTCCATTTATTTAGTATAATCCCTTTCACAATACATCATCTGTGCCGCTGCCTTCCTCCCTCAGGCACTCGCCACTCGTGACCGGTTACGGCAGCGATTGCTCAGCCAACCTGCAGCATCTGCTCCTGTTTTCCTTGGTTTCTGGGGACAAATCCAGGCTCAGCACAGAGCCAGCTCTCGGGAAGGTTTCTGCCTCCATCCTTGCAGTGCTGAGGGCAGCCGGTGGGGCTGATGCATGTTTTGGCACCGGGGATTGGCTGGGGAAGGGACTGTAGGGCCATGGGTTGCACATGGAATAAAAAAAGCCATCTTGCTCAGCGCTGATCACTAAAGAAAGACTCAGAGCCGTGTATGGCTAGGATTTTCCTTTTCTTATGTCTGAGAATGTTGTCCACAAAGAAAACACAATGGCAGTGAGAGCAGGAGATAAAGAGGAAAGCTGGGCAGTGCTGGGAGCGGAGGGAGGGGAGAAATATAAAAGGGAGAAGGAAAAGAATCAAGGATGTGGGCAAGCAAACGAGTCAGAAATTCGGGTTAAAAAAGCAGGGTCTGAAAAAAGGAGAAAAAAGAAAAATTGAGCACCATAGCAAAGCAAAACCTCAGGGAAGAGGCAGGAGGAGAGCACCCGGTCAGCCCCGAAGGATGAGAACCATGAAGGGGACAGACAGACAGACAGACAGAAGGACGGACCTGCAGTGCTCCCAAGGTAGGTTTCAGGGACAGCCACTGGCAGCCTGAGCACCAAAGCAGTGCCCATGGCCACCACATCACCCTGTGCCCTCATGTCCCTGACCAGGATGTGCCCCGGCACAGGGGAGCTCGCACCCATGGGTGCCCATGACCAGCAGCCGTGGACCATCGCCCATGGGGGCTGTGGGACCAGTGCCCTCCACTGCGGCCCCGCCACGGCCACCTCTCCCATCTGTTTTCGCTTGTGCCAGATGGGAAGGGGAGGGAGCGATGGGGGATGGGGGCCGCATCGCTGGGATGTCGGGGATTCATTTCTTGCTATTCTTTTCCCAGTGACATTTAAATGGCTGGCCCCAAAATGCTTTCTGATTGCTGTGTGTTTTTCCCAATGACACAAAGGCGAGAGCCTTTCAGAATAAATCATTTAGATGCAGGGGGAAAAAAAGAGAAAAAAAAGCAGCAGCTCCGACTCCACAGGCACATACACCTCCCTCCGCCTCCTCGCCCGCCCCTGCAAGCCCATTTTGGAGCTGCTCAAGCAAAGGGGAGAGCAAGCAGGAGTAATTTTCCACGGATGCAGGGAACAATTGAGCCCCGCATGGTTTTCGTCGTTAAAGCACTCCCCTCCAGCAGGTTATGTTCACCCACACCAGACAAAGGCGATGTGCATGCAGAGACCAGTTTGGTGTTGCTCTCCCTGCCGGGGGTGAGGAGCCGAGGTGCGGGTGATGGGGAGGAGTGGGGGAGCGATGCTAACACCGTGAGGTGGGACCCACTCCAGCTCCTCTCCCTGTGTGGGGATGGAGCTGAACCCAGCTCTGAATCACCCTTACCCAGCGCTGGAGTGGCCACGACCACGCCTGGGTACATGAGCTGGTATGGGGAGGGGAGAGGGGATGGGGCAGCTTTGGCACAGAGCAAATGTGGGTTTAGGGATGCTGGTGCGGCACCATCATTTCTGCACGCAGATGGGAGTGCACGGGAATGGAGGCAGCCATGGCGCTTCGCAACGGTGCTTGCTTCAGCCTCTTGCAGCTGCCCCAGCTTCTCCTGGGTTCTCAGCCCCTCAACTCGCACAGGGTCTCCAACTACCCTACAGACATGGGAGACCCTTCCCCATCCTCCATGCAAACACCACTGCAGTGGGATTGCTCCCTGCAAGAAGAGCGTGTGCTCATGATGAGGATGGATGCTGGTGCCACGCTTGTGCTGAAGGGGTTTAGAGGAGATCAGGGTGCGCGGGCATCCTCAGCACCATCTCCCCATCAGCACAGCCCAAATGGGGCTCAGGTCTTCAGATTGGGGAGTGGAGCTTGAGCTCCGAAGCACAGCAGGGCAGTCCTCAAGTCAAGCAAAGCCCAGCCAAGATCCTTTTTCCTCTTTGTCCTCAATTCCCTTCCCATCTCTACTCTTTCCAGATGGATGAATGCACTTCAGTCACTGCAAGGGGTTCCCCAGCTCTGAGCATCACCCACAGTCTCCTCAGGAGGACAGAGGAGGGGGTCCGTGTCCTTCTGAGGGGCCTCAGACCCTCAGATGTCCCCTGCCCAGGTGTCAAACCTGCACATGACCATGAAAAGCACAACTGGAAGCAGCAATACCACCGGTCTCAAGGGAACCATGCCAAGAGGATCTCTAGCTCTGAGCACAAAGAAAGATGAAAAGCAATCAGTTTACTCACACAAAAAAATATTTTCTGAGTTCCTTATCAAAGATCAGCACATAGGAGCTAAACAGACTCAGGCCCAGACTGGTGGGAGATCTCTGAGCAACATTTTTGTGGTGCAGAGCAAGGTTTTGCCAAACTCCTTCCACCTAGATACTGCCGAGCCAGTGGTTCAGATTGATGCGGGTTTGCATCCCTCTGCCAGACCACTGAAGGCTTTCAACACAACATCAAAGCAGAGACCCACATGAATCACAGGATCCAGTGCTGAGGCTCCAACAGCCTTTTTGTGGAGGGCAATAGCCTGAGCCCTAATAGCCTTGCTGAATTTTAACCCCCCAGGTAGATGTGCCAAGCTTTTTGATCCTCATTTTGTGTGGATATCTGTGGTTTTTTAGCTCCTTTTCCAACATCCAGCAAACACATTTATAAATAGTTGGGTTTTACCTAAGAGGTGATGGCACTTACGTGGTCACGTGGAGATGCTTTACATGTAGAGCTTGTTTGTGAAAGATTTCAGGTGGCTGAGATACTTCCTTGAGAAGAAGCACAGCAAGGAGAAAGGAAGCTTTTACAGAAGACGATCTCAGTTTGCATAGCCTAACAAAACAAAGGCCAGAAGGGGTAGGGTTGCTACACATAAAAGGACCCAAGAGAGAGCTGAGACATCTAAGCACAAGGACAATGTTGGCATGAAACCAACTGGGGAAAAAAGTTGGCTACAAATAAATATAACCAAGATTAAAAAGGAGCTTCATAACTCTTAGAGCTTGTGGGATGGACTTGCAGGGGACAGACTGTGAGGGTGGAGCATTGAACCTTCATGAACAGGATCCTAGGACCCCACGTCTGGATTTAACTCCAAATATCTCTCCTAGCCCTGTGTCTCTGTCAGTAAAGACATCCCACATATATGTCTCAAACTGGGAAGCTAAACCTTGCAGCTCAATGTCCCCATAAAGCTATGCCAAGAGCTCTTGAAATCCTTCCAGATGAGAAGTCAAAGAGGACACATGAGCTCCCTTCCCTCGGATTGCATGGGCCTTCAGATTGGTAACTTTTCAAAGCCCCATAATGAGCACGGCTCTTGGAGAGTGGCAACAATAGCTTGTTTTCAAGGAAAATTAAGAACAGCTTGCTTTTCCTAATCTTACAGTTTCCTCCAAACAAATGTGTCGCAGCTGTTATACCTGGAGGTCATGGAAAAAAGGTCTCATCGGAACTGCTGCGAGAAGTATTTTAGCCAAAGAAAAAGAGTTTAAGTGTGTCCTGTATGAATACAATGAGGAGAGTCTGAAGAGTCTGTCCTCTTGCCCCTGGTAACAGAAAGATGAACAGCAGCCATGAATTTAAGGGGGAAAGTCATGAATTTAAGGGGGAAAAGACAAAATACTTTGTCATAGCAAAGACAGAAAAGTATTAGAAGAGATTGTCTATGGAAATGCTGGCCTCCCTATCACTGAAGGGTTTTATGAACAGGCCAGACATATCTGTGAGGAACGATTTCCGAAAAGCTGATCCTTTTCTGGGGCAAGACACAGGTTACATGGCCTTCTGTAACGGCAACCAATATACTCTGTGATACAAAGCTCAGCACCAAGATGAAGATGACATGGTCCTCTCTGGTCGCTGATGTTCAAGGCTGGAGATGCCAGTCCTAGCACTGGTTTGAACCTGTGGCACTGGTCCCAGCCTGCAGCATTACAGGCTGAACTGAAACAATAAAGGCTTAATCAAGCCTTATATATTATTAAACTTTACTTGCATTGCTTTGTATGTGAGGCTCAGGAAAGGCTTGTCATTAAAATTCAAAGAGTTTTAAAAGTTCCAGGGACACCGAGAACTGTGATGCAAAAGCTTCGCAAAGACACTAACTGCAGCGATGGTGGTCAGAGCCATGCAAAGGCCCAGGGTGGTCACATCAATTGACATCACCAAGAGAATGCTAAAATTTAAAAAAAAAAAAAGTTTTGTGTAAAATGATATCTTGTGGCCATCTCTGTAACAGTTCATGGGGAAAAGTATCCTGTTACCACAAGCAATCCTATTTCTGAACCCATTTAAAATCTTAAAACTGCAATACATAAACCTAACAATACCAAACAGCAAGACATCAGGGAACCATTGAAAGAAAAGCCCAGTACAGTAGAAAAGAGAATTAAACATGACTGTCACTACCAAAGAATAATCTCCCATAAATATTTTAAAGGCAACAAAGAGGATTATCCATGAGAGTTGAGACAGGATAAGGACAGATAATTTAGGTTCATAAGAACATTTTGCTCATTTCAAAAGTACTTTGAGGTAAACAGACGTTTAAAAGTGACCTAAACCCCTCAGTCTTATAGGATTCGAGGTCAGAGGCAGCCTGAAGGGCGCAGAGGCCTCTTCAGCTCCATCTCAACTCTGCCTCTGGACAGCCTGAGGTCAGTCCTTTCTCCCTGCCTCAGTTTCCCAACTCATGGTGACACAAGCGTAGTAAGTTACAGCCACTGAAGGGAGCACAAGGGCTGCAATGACCGAGAGGCAGCATTGGAAGCTCAAACATGTAAATCATGGATCCTACTTTCACTTTGATCAATCCAAGCAGTCCCAGGGATGGAGTAGGATCCACTGCCGTGACACGCTCCGATCTCAGCAGGGATCAGTTTTAACGCACATACTCCAGTCCGTTAAGCCCATGACTGGATTTAGCAGAACTCTGGGGCTGCGGTGCTGTGCACATCGCTCTGACAGCTGCTAAGGACTGACCTGCTGACTTGCCGTGCTTCCTGTCACATCCCGTTCCTTGACGGACAGCTGATTGCGTTTCCCTCCCTAATGAGCTCAATGAGTCTGAAGATGGGCTGAGACTGCACAATTGCAGGGTATCTGATCTTTGGCATCCACTCATGGCTGGCAGTCAGTGATCAAGGATGTGGCTGTGTGCAAAGCCAAACAAACACAAAAACATCACGGGGAATAAGAAACCTCGAGCCAAGAAATTCACGTGCCACAGGACAAAAGTCCAGGGAAACACCAGAGAGGCAGGGCACAGTTACAATCTGCATTGCCATATGCAACGACATACCCACGAGACAACTCAAAATGGAAACCCTCTGACTCAAGGACAAGCATTTATATGGGGATCAGATGTCCAGAGGAACAGAAGTAATAGGGTCAGTAGCCAAAATACCCCAAAAAGCCAAATTTCAGAGCTAGTTCTTAACTCCTGTCCAGACAATTTATTTTCTGTGATCACAACCGATCCCTTTCTTTGCACACACCCTGAAGCAGTAGGTTTTCAGATCATCATCTGAAGTACTCAGGAAAAGTCACTGTAAGCAGGAAATCAAACTAACTAGGTCATCAGTCCAATTCAGGACAGTAATTTCAAGGTTTCCTGCCTTCCTCATGCCACCTCTTTATCTTCCAGCACCTTCGGAAATCTGTTAGTCTTAGAAAGGCTTAGGAGCACACGCTCAGTTCTGTGTGGAAGAGCACTCTTGCGCTCCCCAAAGATGAAGCTACCCTGCCTCTGCAGTGGGAAGCCCTGTGGGTCAAGTTAGGATATCTGTGAGATTGCTGGGCTTCCCTGCAACAAGACATGTGGGGATAAACAGCTCCCTTAAAGCCTTTTTATTTTGGAAACATAGGGACAGGCATCACGATGGGCACGCTGCTTGAAAATGCTGCAAAGCTTTGCACCAAGCCACACCTTTCCAGCAGGGTAGGCAATGAACCCTTCGAATCTCAGCTTCTGGTAGAGTTAATAACAAACATGAGACAGGGTAAGTTAATTTGTACCTAGAATGGCTTAATAAATAAAAACCTTTTGGAAAACTGGAAAATTCTAGCAGTGAAATAGAGCTGCCTTCATTCTAAGGCCTCCACTCCTAAGTGTGCTGACAACCCAGTGGCTTATTTGATAGCAGTTTGCTGTCAATCCCTTACAAGCCTCACGGTAACACTGGGTTGTCTTTAAATTTTGGGTTGTTACTTACACAGCAAGCGGTGGGGGGACAGCAAGCACTGCATGGATCAGGGGTCTGCTCCCCACTCACTGCTCAGAATGGGTGCAAGGGGTGGGCAGGTTTGGGGGGGCTGTGCAGCAGGGGATGCTTGCATTGCCATCGCTCTACCTGCAGCGTGGGTGAAGGCTCACCAGAGCTGTCAAGCTGCCACCTTGCACCAGCCTGAAATTCAAGAGTATTTTTTAAGGCAAAATGCAAACAAGCCGAGGTGCTAAGCTGGCCTGATGGCTGGTTCCAGCTCCACTCTCCCTCAGAGGGATTGCTGACTCTCTCAGTACACAGAGCCGTGAGTAAATATTGGTTCAAACACGGATAGCTCACGGGCAAAAAGCACAAGGCTGCACGCAGCTCAAATAAACAGCCTGGCAAAAGGGACCGCTGCCAGGGCTGGACCTCCCCTGTCCCTCCTGCGGCACCCGAGGGCTGCACTGGCTGATCGCACAGACCCAGCTGAGCTCCGGCCAGCGGCTTTGCTGGGCGCTGAATCCACAGGGATTATACCCAAAATAAAACAGCATGTAGCACAAACACACAACTGGAAGAAATCCCACTTTGCCAATTCTGCTGGGCAGAGGCTGCTCTCGGGCTTGTTCTCAGCTACAGTGAAGGAACAAACTGGTTCCCTCGGAGCTCTTTAAGGGACAAATGTGGTATATAACTTATTGCAGGCTACATAACCTTCCCTGCCCTCCGGGCTCGTTCATTTTATTTATGGGAAAATATGCTCGTTAATGCTCTTATCACAGGAATGATCTAATCGGGAGTGGGGGGAGGAGGTGAAGTCTCCTTTGAATATATCCATTTTAATGAGCTGCTGGGTGAAATGTTTAGGCAGGCAAAACTGACTCTGAACTCGTTTCTGACCGAGCAAATTCTGCACAGGTCTTAACGCTCATCCTGCTGGCATCTGTGTGTTTTGATAACATTTCCAAGCGAAATTACACGTTACAAAAGCTGAGATGTACTGTGCTCTTCCTTGTCCCTAAGGTTGACTGATCCAAGCACTGAAGGAACTGAAGGAAAACAAGGCATGGTCCAGCTTGCCTTCCCAATGCGGGGGCTGTCAAAGTGGCCTATCCTGTCAAGAAACATCAGATAGTGCTGGACTCTTCTGTAAGAGAAAAGGGAAGCTAAGCAAAAAATAAACAATTAAATCCACCACACAAAGGCTCCAGCAACCAAGGGAAAGGGGTCAGAAACATTCATGGAAAACACTGCACACTGAAATGCTGCTTTGTGTAGTTACAGGGAAGGTCGTTTTCTCAGGACCTGGCTCTGCAAGGTGCTGTGCACTCCATCGCTGTCTCCTGTGCTAAGGGAAGGAAAGGGCTTGATCTCCTCCCTGGGTTGAACTCCCCTCCATGGCATCGCACCTTTGGCAAAAACTGGACCTTAATCACCTCTTGTTAACCTGGGGAGGGAGAGGAGGGGATGAAGGTTTGACTGCGTCTGGCCCAGCATAAATGAAACAGAAAACTGATTGCGAGAGGGAGGATGTTGCAATGTTGTCCAGTTTATTGTTTTGTAACTACCTCCAAATTCCTCACAACCATTTGTTCATAACTGGCAGCAACACCCGGAGATAAATCAATACAGAAATTAAGCTTATGGAAAGTTATTCTTAAATTACAGACTCGTAACGACAAAGTGCTCAAGCACA
>NW_010177849.1:526-4625 GCF_000695765.1 Mesitornis unicolor | reverse complement strand
AACATTAAGGTGCCATCCTCTGACCGTACCGTGCCTCTCTGGCTCTTGCCTACCCCGCTCTCTTGCTGACTGTATTTCCTGTTCTCACTTCAAACTTTTCCCCTCACCCCCACATTATTTTTATATGGAAACAGGACTGGTAAGTTTGATCCTGCACACTTAAAGAAAACAACCCAGTGCTTATCAGGTGAAACAGCACTATGCTGGATTACACCCCTACATCAGATAACAAAACTTTAAAGCATTTTAAGCATCTGTTACCTTGTCTGCATTCAATATATAGTCCTCTTCATACCAGTTGCTTTTAAGTGAGAAAGCAGAGATCCAAAGTTTCTTTGATAAGACGTACAGACATTTGTTGGCCCGAAGAACCAGTGACTGCTTTCTTCTAGTTCAATATCGCACAAAGATCTGGGAAAATAAATTCTTCCCTGTGCTAGTAAAGATTTAAGATTTCCAGGTTAACTTGGCAGTGGCGTGCAGAGCCTCCTTCCAGCACAAGTGGGTCTGCAGAAAACCTGACCTTCAAATCAAATCACTATCACACAGATGACAATGAAAACGAGTTCTCCAGCTAGAAAAAGTGTTCTAATTACATGTCCCACAAAGATCAGAATAGATCCTAACTCACCAAATAGTGGGGGAGTATTTAAAATTAGATAACTGGTAGTTAACTGTTACCTGTGAGGAAATGAAACATAAGTTCCAAGGAAGGAGACGGGTAGAACTAAGAGCCCTGCTTTGCAAGATTTATAAACTATAGGTCTGATAAAGATTAGGAACAACACTGCCCACTATTTTGATAAAGACTTCACAAGCTCTTGCTTCACACAGAGCTGACCGAAATGAACACTTAAATTATTCTAGGACTAAAACTGGCTAAATTACAGGTTGGAGAAGCCACTGCACACAATGATTTCTGCGAAAACACTTCATGGTGGACATCTCTGCCTCAGATTCTGTCCTGTTTAGGTGTTTGGCTACAACTCTAGGCAACTCTTAAAACTGTAGGAACAAGTAGAGTCTTCCTGGAGTGGAAATAGAGAGAAAAGGCAATCAGAATGACTAGATTTTATAGCTTGGCTCAATTAACTTAATTTTTTAAAACCATTTTTAGGAGTTACTAAGTGTGTTATGCTCTGTAAGGGCTGCACACGCTTTAAAAGAGAGCTCATGTTTTTCTTTCTGTTGCACTTCCTTAGTCAGCAAAACGGAGAGAGATTAATTCCCATGATGCTGCTAAATGTCACAAACATCTATTTCCACATTCAAGAAGAGCTACAACAGCACGATGCAGCTAAGCAGAAAATACACAAGGGTTTCTGCTCCATGTCAGTTTTATTCTGGTCACCTTCACTGGAGCTTCGTTACTCCTCTAGAACACGGATGCAGCAGCCTGCTCTCTAATTGCCTCCTCAGCAACAGAAGACCACACAAAAGCACTAATATTTGCAGACATGTTATTTAGTTATGTTTTAATCACCTAAACAACAGAACAGTTTATCTCTCCTTCTTGAAATAAAAGATGTGACATAACTACAACATCAACGTGCAGGATTTCAGAACCAGCAAGTCTTATGAGTGTTTCGGGTCCTGTACATCTTTCTAAGCACTATTTGTGTGTCATCTGATCATAAACTCTTGCAAACGTGCAAACAGACAATGAAGAGGAAAGACATTTGGTTACTCATCCTGCCTGTTTCTTGCTCTAACATCTGTTAACATAGCTACTAATTTTGAATTTGACTTTAACTTATTCCTGTGCTGCTATAAACCCTTCTTCCAATATCTTTCAGAAAGTAAAAACAACGAAAGCTTGACAAAGAATCATTAACTGGTGATTTTGACTAATCTCTGAGACCTCTTTGGTTAAGAGGTTGAAAAGCATGCTGAAACAAGCTAAAAAAGGGAAATTATAGGAAATTAAACTCCTCAGCTTTCCTCAACTGAAAGAATTCCAACTCAGAGTCCTAACGTGGAGTTGTGTTGCTTCTTCTGTACTTTCTCCGTTAACAGGTCTGGTTATTGAGTAACTCAGACTGTATGAGATATTTTCCCAGGTCATTTCATGCAGCCTAATTGCTACGACCTGCTTGTGTAAGAGCACAGAGCAACTGGAACGCGTGGCGCGCTCTCCTCTGAGGAGTTCAGGAGAAAACTGATATAAGTGGTGTATTTGCGGACACCAGCAAACTTAGGATGAACTACAGCCTCAGGATGTTTTCTACTTCCAATTGTCTACTTTGCCTCTGTGTTGAAAGCTACTGCGCCGTGACAAGCGTGGGCAAGGAGGAATAGGTGCCCACACATCAGCTGGTAGGGTTCCCAGCCCCATGGATCAGACAATAGCAGAGACTGAGATGGGTTTGGGCTGTGATGCCAAACTGGGAATGCAGCTGGAGCAACCAAACACCAACACACAGTTACTGCTGCCAGGGATAGGGCAGTCATGGCAAACCAGTGGTAAAAAAACCAGCTGGAGACAGCAACATCTCAACCTGCCTCAGCTGCTAAGCCTGAAATTGTGAGTCAGAGGCTTCTCTGTGAGGATTTATGAATCACGGTCACTGCTAAACTGGAAGCTGGACTACCTCAGTAAAACTGCAGCTGGAACTAATCCTGCTCGCTATTTAACGCACCAACCCCAAACAGGTTGATTGTGCTTTTTGCAGGTGACAGAACACCGCAGCGTTATCCAGGTCACTCAGCTAGTGAAAAGGAATGATGGCCCTTTGAGGTGACAGGTACCCAAAGGGCAAAGCTGTTTCCAGTGCCACAGTAGAGAGGAAAGCAGCTGCAAAGATGTTGTCCTCTGACACAGTGCCATTATAAGGAATTACAGTCAGTTTACTGCATAAATAATAAATGCTGTTACTGGAAATAATGAAACTTATCACAAAATGCTAATGCAGTCCTTCCACCAACTAACACATTCATTCCCCCATCAGGAAAACCTTTCTAATACAACACACAAAACAGGAACTGCTAAATTTTTTCTGCTGCACTTCATTTGGTCCGGATATTCCTGAATTGCAGCTATCCTATTGTTTCAGCTTGGTCTCTGGGTAATGCATTACACGGTCGTCAGCTTCCCCTCCATAAATCAACAGCTAAAATCTGGAGAGCGAGTACTAATGCCTCGGTTATTTTGTGTTCTGGGAGCTAAGTGCAGGTACCTGCAGCAAGAAAAGGATTTTTCTCGTGCGCTTTTTACTTACCACGACTCCCAGACCAGGCACTGGCTGCCGGCCAGGCCAGGCTCCTCATCTAAGCTGATGAGAAAACGTTTTCTTTTGGCAATATGCTTTGTTCCACCAGAACAGTTTCAGGACACAGAAGGTGGGAGGGGATTTAGACACTTATCCTTCTGCAAAGTGGAATGCAGCAAGGGAATATCCATGCGCTCAGAGCTCCTGGATGGGAATATTTTAAAGCAAATAAAAATAAGCAAGATGGTAAAAAAAAAAAAAGCCCAAATGCAGCTGTGGTACCTGAAGGCAATAAAATAGCTGTGTTGTAGTCTGAGCTGAGTGAAGAAAAAAGAAATACAACCATCTACATTTTTTTGGTGATTTTGAAAATCTTGCTCTCTTTAGTAGTAGTTTTCTTTGGCTCTATAGACACTTTTTTCACTTGATTTACAAGGTATACGTGACTGCAAACTTGATTCAGCCTCATTTAAACCATTCTTTTGAGCTTTATATCCATGCAGGATAAGATGCACTGTTCAGGGTGTGTCCTGACTTTTGTGATGTGCTTCTGACTTGCAGTTCAGAAGAGGAATGGTCTCACCTAAGAAGTAATAGGGTGAAGTGTTCAGAAATGGCTAAGTCAAAGATGTCCAGTCATGGAAATTATAAGCTATTTTTGTACACATTTGTTGCTTTTAAGTTGAATTTTGGAGATTGATCTGCTCCCCCAAGGGAGGATATTTCACCAATATTGTCCAAGGGAGAAGCGAGGTGCTTGATTTTCAAATTTGCATCGTTCCCTCCAGACCTTGTTCTTGCCATAGGATGGCAGAAAGACCCAATCATGTCCCCAAGCCTTGGATTTCCAAAATCCTAACGGGAGATGAAAATCTATGGACCACTTGTTA
>NW_010177849.1:0-234 GCF_000695765.1 Mesitornis unicolor | reverse complement strand
TTCTCAGCATCGCGCTGACAAACGCTTGGTGCGACAGCTCGGAGGATGGCGATGCCCTCCCGGGCCAACAGAAAGCCCTGCTGCAGCTCCCTGTGCTACCCCCAGCAGCGAGCAGGCAGCCCAGGGTCTGTGAAGCTCGACCGTACGGAGACCGCAACTCCTCTCCTCCGCTCACGCCCACAAGCCCGGCACTCACAGGCGCTCCCCGGCTGCCACCGCCCCGCTCCTCCCCAC
>NW_010177848.1:0-16946 GCF_000695765.1 Mesitornis unicolor | reverse complement strand
AGTGCATTTTGTGACTCTCTTGTGGTTGTAAATATTAAAACTATTAATAGCTCTTGCTATTAAAACTGCAATAGCGCATTCTTCATTGTATCCGTAGAACCTGCAATAGTGACGTACTGGATCTGCACATGTTGTTCAAATAAATTGTTACGTTTAAACTCTGCAGTAGAGTCTCTTCTCTTCACACACTTCAGTAAACAATTATTCTTCATGCTCACTTTTTTATTTTTCTTTGAAAGCTGAATGAATTACTAGCTAGGAATTAGAGCTAGCACTAGAAAATGCTGTCAGCAAACATATGGTAGTCAAGGTTAAGAAATTATCCAGGAAGCGCTTTACATGGAAAGATAAAAGTTCTTCATATCCTATGACTCTTTCTCTAATGCATTCTGTTAGAGGTAATGTGAATATTCTTATGATCCTGGAAGATTTATTTGAGAATGTTCGAAATATTTACAGCCAGTATTACATTTAACATTTCAGTATATAACCTTTATGTTATAGGCATAAGAAATTTTATCTGGCTAAAGTAGGCTTTTGTTTTAGCAGTAGAGCTAAAAGAACACTTTGACCTCTACAAAGTTAAGAAGAATGGGCCATGGTAGGAGATGTGTATACAGGTGCTTAGGACGGGTATAAGAAGAATGGGCCATAACTTTTCTCTCTGTCAAAAATCATATGGGGGTAGTTCAATGTCTTATATGGGGTGATAGCAGGGAACCAATCAGGGTGAGGGGTATAGTAAAAGGTGATCATTTTATGCATGCTCAAATGATTTGGCTATTCTTAGGAAATGAATAAATAGGCTGTAAAACTGTATCGGCGTTGGAACACACCTTTGAGGGGCTACCCTCTGTGTTCCCCAGCGCTGCAAATAAAGAAGTGCCTGCTTATCTGCAACTGTGTAGATAAGTTTTTCTCGTCGTGATTGCGACCCCGTCAACACAACATAGCAGTTTCTTTTCCCACTAGTCCTACCATGCTGAGAGACCTGCTTGAGTTATTACATGATTAAGATGATAATAAAGTCAGGTACTTCTTTTAGCATTTAAAAGTCATATACAGAATCACAGAAACACAGAATGTTAGGAGTTGGAAGGGACCTCAAAAGCTCATCCAGTCCAACCCCCTGCCAGAGCAGGATCACCCAGACCAGGTCACACAGGAACGCGTCCAGGCGGGTTTTGAATGTCTCCAGAGAAGGAGACTCCACAACCTCTCTGGGCAGCCTGTTCCAGTGCTCTGTCACCCTTACAGTAAAAATGTTTTTCCTCATGTTCAGATTGAACCTCCTATGCTCCAGTTTGCACCCTTTGCCCTTTGTCCTGTCATTGGCTGTCACTGAGAAGAGCCTGGCTCTTTCCTCCTGACACTCGCCCTTTACAAATTTATAAACATTATTGAGGTCATCCCTCTTTAAAATGTTATTTTGAATTATGTTGTCAGCTTGAATAAAGGATTGAAATGAAAATTTACCCAAATAATGTCACACAGGACAAGTCAATTGTGTAAATGATGAACAGTAATAGCTAAGGCTCCAGATGCTTGTTATGAAACAGAGTTTTGATCAAGACTCCCAAGCTTAAACAAAGTTCTGTTTCTTCCAATGTCTGCTACTGGTCTCTGTACTACCTTCCCCTCCTCTTTCTGAACTGTTATGGTGCAGTCCTAGTCACATATCTGTGACACTGGGTACCCCTGAGATATGCAATTACATTTTTAAACAGCAGTACTGGACGTACAAAAAAGAATGTGTGAGTTTCTTTTTCTAATAACCCACAAACTATAGAAACTCCAAAACAAAATTTAAACAAACCCACAAAAACTAAACAGACATTTCTTGACAAACTGGCACCACTCTGTTGTGGCCTGTCTTAAACGTTTTCAGGATATCCATCTGATAGTCCAGCTCATTAAAGAGAATTTTTTTCTCAGTTACTTGTCAGCAAGTAGTCCATATCATAACACTTCACACAAAACACAAACCACACAATGGGACACTCAACTGAATCATACCTTAATACAAATATAATAGCAACTGTATTAAATCTATCAAAGTATACTATAAATCCATCATCAGAACACTTCACTTTCAATTTTCGTTGAAAGTTAAATTTTTAACTCACTGCATTTTAACAAATTGACAATAGCTTACATGAAATAAATTTTGGGGCTATCAAAATGCTAAAGGAAAAATACGCTTTCTGGTTTAATCACTTGAAAAAAAAGAGTCTAGACTACACAAAGTTGGGACTGCTTACTTCTCCTTTTTATCAAGATGGATCCTTTGCTCATTTTCACATTAAACTACAATTGAGGTACTGTGAAACACCTTTGTGAGTCAAATCTCAGTCTCAGCTCTCATATGCAGAATGCTGCCCTATCTCACAGATAATCTCACTAGGTCAAGCAAGGGAAAAAAGCACTAGAAGCAGCCTTAAAAAAACCCATACTGAATAACAAGGGAGCAGGAGTGTTTCAAGAGCTGTCAACTCAGAATCTTTGACAAGCATTAAATTAACTTTGAAAATACTACTAGATTTGTCAATTAAAAGAGGGTATCTTGATTATACAGGATTCAATAAAATTGGACTAAATTATAAACTGAAATTCCCACTTTTTTTGTAAATTACCTGAAAGGTAATAATTTACATGCTCTGCTGTAAGGGAGAGGTGTTTTGCTGAGCTACAATTGAAGCTATGGCACAATATATGGAATGCAAGTAGTAACTGTAATATAATAATTCATCTCTGTCCTATTGCAGTGTAGCTGGGTATCAGGGCTATACGTCTACGTGTACATCCAGGACACTGTATTCCCTGGGAGATGCGAAGAGCTAGTCTCTGTGCTAGGCAATGAACCAGCTTGAGAGATGATTGACTGAAACTCTAATTGACTCCATAGCAAAGCATGTGACTAATACAGGAGTTCTTCAGGTAAGAACTTCTGCTGGTCCTAGAGATTCCCGCAGGCAGCCTGTGCCAAGCAAAAACCAACTGATAGGGACTCGTGAATCTTAAATGTGTTGATAACATTCTGAGATGAGGACCTGGGTGTCCTCACCATGCATAAATTGGAATCCTCATGCAGAACCACAGGTCAGCTGGACACCAGAATTCAGAAAACAACAGCTCAGGGAGTCTTATTCAACCCAGCTCGAGGCACCATACCAGGACCATAGGAAAAGATTATCTAAATGAGCTGTTTGTTTTAACAAAAACTCACTCTATGAGCTCAATAAAATCATTCCTTGAATAGTTTTGGTTTCTCCTGGGTATCTTCAAACTCTCTTGTACTGTTTTGGCCATCAAAACTAGTTGTAAACATCATGTAACTTATCCCTCACTAAATAATTAAATTCCTTGATGGAGATTTGGATAATAGGAAATACATAATTTGTTGTTTTGTACAAAGCATCTAGATATGTCAGTTTATATAGGTGTATGAAAATTAATGAAACTATTCACAGTGGAACAAAATAAGTTAATAAATATGAACTTATTGAACAACTACAGAATAATATTTGATTCAAGTTTTACTAAAAAAAGATATTTCTTTAAAGGTGATTTTCTTGCAAACTGAAGCATAGAAGGCTGAAGCTGAGAAAAACACAGTGCATAAGAGTGTTACACCGTGCCACCAAAATAAATTATTAAAGAGACAGAATATGCTTGGTTTGTAGCCAAAAGTCAACACTAACCTGTCTAATGAAACAAAGAAAAACTCTAAAGTCAAATTGTGATACAATGTGATATGGACATGAGCCTACAAAAGACAGTGACAGGTTAAAAAAGGGAAAATAAAGAAGAAAAAAGAATATAGTTTATTTCAAGGAGAACTGCAAAACCAGAAAATGTTATAGATTGAGGTGAGGGGAGGGTTCTTCTTTTCAATGTATTATTTTCTGTGATGTCTGAAAGAAGCCTGGAGGTATTTTACACTGCAAAAGTTTTAAGATATATTGGTTAGGGAGAGGGAGAAAGGTTAAGTGGAGGGCAGTTCACACCTCATGTTTCACTTGAGAGATGTCCAGACTTCAGGCACTTATTTTAACAGTGCCTGTTTATTTTGGAGTTTTTGGTTCTTGAATTGAAATTATGTGAGCACTAAATATTCAACAGTGGTGTCCTTTACAAAAAGCTTTAATTAATCAAGTTAAATTGATATTAATGAAGCCTAAAGAAATAGAATGTAAAGACACTGATTACCAAAAAAGAAAAACCTGGAAAAATAATATTCACTTTCATTGCTCAAAATTCAGTATTTTGATTGTTATGTTTCTTCATTTATATTTTTTTCATCATAGGATAAACATTAATATCAACATATGTGTAACAAAACAGCTTTAAACTATGCATAATTTAAAGATCTAAAGAAATTTTAGTCTATATTAATTCTCTTTGGAGCTATCATAAAGGGCAAAGTCCCTTGTTTCCACTTGTCCCTTGTTGAAAGTGACCTTTAGAAACATACGATTTGCTAGAGTTTGGTGAGCAGTAAAGGTCTATTTAATATTCCTGATTATTTCAGATGTCTTTGTTAATTTCCACTCATATCAAGTGCTGCAGGTCTCTAAAATAAAAATGCTGTTGTTTTGAGGAATATGTTGTTTCGGTTGTTCAAATTGGATTGTTTTATACTTATGTCTAGCCACAGTTTCTATTTAATTTTTTTCAAAATATGTGCAATGCTTGGTAAACACAAAAGAATTGATGGGAATATGACATACTTTGCAAGCAGTTTAAAAGCCAACTTCAAAGATCAGAAGTTGGGAGGCTACTGCATGGCAAAAACAGTGGTTCTCAGGATTTCTTTGACCACTCTCTGAGTGGTACCAATTACAGCTGTTGAGTGTAATGAGGCAGAGGCTTAAAAAGTATGATATAATTTTTAGAGTACCTGAAAATCGCACCTGTTCAATTAACCTCACACTCATAGCTGAAAGGTTTCTAGAGCTTTTATTTACTTATTTTTTTACTGTTATCTTACAAAGAACTTGCCTTGGGTAACTTTTTTTTCAAAGTCTCTGGCACCATATTAGGAGCACCATCACTTTTTACCCTTCTTTTGCCTGGGATTCGATGGAACCTTCAGGACCTAAGAATACAGAGGTTTCACATGGAGTGTTTTCCTTTGTCTTGGACATACTGCAAGTTTAACTTTTTATGAGCAGTTCCATAGCCTAAAGAATTCTTTACTACACCTTTGAATTAATCACTTTCCTTTGGATAATTTTGTTCACAAAAAGAATGACGTTTTATCAAAAAACTCAACAAGAGTTTTCCTACTAGCAAAACTAGCTGACTTCCTAGGCCTGGATTGATGGCTGGACTCGATCTTAAAGGTCTTTTCCAACCAAAGCCATTCTACGATGTTATGATAAAACCATAAGCATTTATATTACAAGTCGCTTGTTTGAAGCTTTCCTGTCTTAGTAGCTCTCTGTTCTTTTCCCACTGTGTACATTAAGAAAAGTCATGCTTATTGGCAAGGAAAAGCGAAATAGTGGTTTAAGGCAAGGTAAATTTTTAATGTTATCTTTGTACTTAGAAATACAGAATATAGATTCTTTCAAAAGATAAATGTCTACAGTTACTCAATGAGCAAGCTGTGTACACTGGACAAAGCACTTGTTCAGCTGAGGATTTAGTCTGTCACCTCCAAATTTCAAACGGCCTGACTGTCAATTCAGGTATTCCACTTTACCACCTCTAAAGTTGTAGTGTTTTTATAATTTCTGTAAAGAAAATATTTCAGAGTCTCTGGGAAGTCAAAAGATGTCAATGAAAAAAGAGTAACTCTCAGCATTTTCATTTGTTTCTGTGTTTGCACATGCATTTTAACTGTTACAAACTTGAGATTGTATGTATTACAGAAGCATTAAAAAAAAAACAAAAACAACAACGCAAAACCAAAAACTAGAAACAAACCAAGAACAAAATAATTATCCCAACTTACAGCATAGCTAGGTAGAGCAAACTCTCTTGTAAATATGCAACGTCTCCCAGCAAAACTAGACCACAATTCTAAAAGACTGATCATGCATTCACATTATTTAAAAATAAAGATTAATTACTTTCTAATTTACCAGATCTTCAAGTAAATAATTCGCAAATAACTGAAGACAAAAATTTAAAAATATTCAAATTTCATTATCATCTTCAATTCAAATGGCTGTTTCCCTGCCTTAAGACAGAAGCAAGTCAGGGAAAAAAAGTCTAATTTTTGTAAAGTGAATCAGATCTGAACATACTTAATAAAGAATGAGCCACTTTGTTATTTCAGTGTCTATCAGAAAGAAAAGCAGCTCATTTGGTTGAACCTCCTCATAAAGCTGTAAACAATGGAGAGTTAAAATGGTGTGAACACTCTGAATAGTCAGATTGAAAAGAAAATAAAGCCTTTAAGGTGAGGGTTTAACCAAGTGAATTGAGGAAATAGGAGAATTAAACAAAAATATAAAAGAAAATTTTGACTGCTTTACTTCAGTGCATTACAAGACAGGATACAAAAGCAACTATCAAAGAGCAGGTTTGGTAATAACATCATGCTAGAACAGCAGTGGTAGAAACCCTCCACCCTTGAGCATTCTGAAAAAAATGTACGGTAGTTGTGGTTTTGAAAAGCCCCATTATTGCAATAGATAAACAAAATGTTTACAAATTCAGGCACTTGATAAGCGTCACTTATCTACACTCTAGGTCTTTTTTTTTGTAATTTTAAATCTCTTCTTTGATACCTGATAATATGCTTCCTGACTTTAGTAATGAAAGTTATATTTTATAAATGCCATATAGAGAAAAAACCTTTTACTGAGACATAGCTAAGCTCTTTTTCTGAAGACAAATTGACCACAGAGAAGTGAAGCACATTCAGCTGACAGTGCTGTAGAAAGTACAGGAAACATACTAGCAAACAGGTAGAGAAACTGCCTTTCTCTTTAGACATCAAGGAGCATCTTTATAGAGAAAGATATTAAATCATCACTAAGAAGATATATGCTGTAAATCTTTACAGCTTATCCTATGATTTGCAGAAAGAGACGTAGGAAAGGAAAGGAAGTCCACAACCTGTCTCAAATGGCTTGGAAGGAACTGATTATCATTTAGGCAGGGGTAATTATCTCTGGCTGTATCCATACTGTCTTCTGCAGGCACACCAACATGTTCCATAGTGTGAAACAGCTCACACTCTGCAAGCTTCAGAGTCTTATTGGGAAAACCAAGTTGATGAAGCAGAGTAATATATTATGGGGACAGAGAACTTTATACCATGAGAAGCTGGGTTAAAGTGTGTTATTATAATAAACTTGCATGCCCTCTTACTGAAAAGGGCACAGCCTTTGTGCTCACATATGGATAGGACTTGTTATTTTAGCTCTAACTGAAACTTCTTGCTGTAACAGATCACATTCTGTTACCAAGCACCCCAGTGAATCATTATCACGTGGCTGCTGCTTTCTCCAGAGCGAGCTTCTGTTTGACAGAAAAGCAACTCCAGAAATCATCCTAAAGCTCTTTAGCTATACCCACTACTCTGCTCTAGTGAGAATCCACTAGAGTACTGCATCCAGCTCTAGAGTCCTCAGTTCAGGAAAGACACTGACATGTTGGAACATGTCCAGAAGAGCACCACAGAAGTGATCAGAGGAATGGAGCACCTCTGCTATGAGGACAGACTGGGAGAGGTGGGGTTGTTCAGCCTGGAGAGAAGACTCTGGGGTGATCTTCTAGAAGCCTTCAAGTACTTATAGGGGGTTATGAGAAAGATGAAGATGGACTTTTTAGTAGGGCCTGTAGTGATAGGACAAGGGGTAATGTTTTTAAACTAAAAGAGGGTAGATTCAGACTAGACATAAGGAGGAAATTGCTGCTTCTGAACACAAGACAGAGGAAACAATGATGGCTGCTATATTAATTGAATGAGGATGTTCAGCACGTGGTTTTGTATGCAGTCATAACATTTCAAGAAATGAGGCTTTCCAAAGGCACAGCAGTTAGAGATAAAGACTGATTTACAACAGATAGAGCCTCATGACAAAGGAACCACGTGATCTTAGGGCTTCCATATATCTATTTTCAGAACTACAGATGGTTGAAAATACAAATTTCTATGTCACGAAGCTACGCTAGTCCAGACTAATCACTGTATAAATTGAGAGGGCAATTCAGGGAGCCCAAAATTCCTGGATGTATGAAAACAGAAGACAATTCTTTATCTCAATTGCATCAAACCTACTATAAAAATCTGTAAATGCTGCTAATAGTCCTAGATTTCAGGACACCAAGCAGCCCAGGTGGAGCTGAGTCCAAAGCACATCCTTTCCTTCCAAACCTTGAGTATTTTCATATTTTACTTACTTGTATGATACCTCTTTTAAATCTGTATTATCTTAAAAACAATTCAACTTAATGTGGAAATTACCAACAAAAAAAGAATCCAAACCTATTAGACCGCTTTATAGCATCTACTCTATTTTGACTTAAGGCATAAGGAAAGTCTCCATCTGGCTCCCATAGATTTATAACAATGCCTTGGCCACTAAAATGGAGCCGAAAAGGATGGGTGGGTAGAGCCTTAACAATTCTGGACCTCCTCAGAGAAATCTTTGCCCATGTTTCAAAGCCAGTCGCCAAAATGTCCCTCCAATAGGAACAGACACAAGGAAGCGATCCCCAGGAAAGGGTCTCTCAGTTCCCCCAATTCTCTTCTTCCTCCCACAATAGGGTACCTTTAAGGCCACAGGCCCCTCCAAGTGCCACAATAGCCATATATGGTTATTTGCATGGCCATGCATGCAAGCAAAATGAAACATAGAATTCATTCACTACTTCCCATCAGCAGGCAGGTCTTCAGCCATTTCCAGGGACGCAGGGGTCCATCACGCTTCCTGGTTACTGGGGAAGACAAACGCCATCACCCCAAACATCCCCTCTTCCTTCTTCTCCCCCCAGCTTTCTAACAGAGCATGGCACCATATGGTATGGCATGATATGGTATGGCATGGTACGGCACGGTATGGTACGGTACGGTATCCCTGAGGTCAGTTGGGGTCAGCTTTCCCAGCTGTGTCCCCTCCCAACTTCTTGTGCATCCCCAACCTCCTTGCTGGTGGGGTGAGGTGAGCAGAGAAGGCCTTGACTTTGTGGAAGCTCTGCTCAACAACAACAAAAACACCCATGTCATCAACGCTGTTCCCAGCACAAATCCAAACCACAGCTCCACCCAGCACCTGTGAAGAAAGAGGCGGTAGAGTTAATACTCTACCCCAGCCACAACCAGCATAGCTGTGCAGATTTAAGAGGATGTCTTCTAGGTCTCATATGGTGAGAACAACCCATTCCCTGATGGTCTTTGCTTAGGTCCTGGTTTAGGCAGAATAGAACCAAATCTTTATGTAGTGATTTTGCTTTTCAGCTCAGTCTCTTCTAAGTGGCTGAACTTGCTGAAAACTAGCAGCATGTTTTTTCCCAGACAGTGTGAACTGATAAGCTCAAGTCCAAGTGTCTCACCATGGGTGCTGTGTCTGCATTTACGGGGGAGGAAGCGAACTCAAAACTGACCAACTAGGTATTCCATCCCATATATGTCATACTCGGTATAAAGCCGAGTGACCACGACAGTCTTGACCCTTCTTCCAGCATTGAGCCCTTGAATTTCATATCCTTCCATCCGTCTCAGTCCTGCCAATCCTCAATGGCTGAGGGTGGTGAAACACTGCAACAGGTTGCCCAGAGTGTTGGTAAACACTCCATTTCCAAAAACATTCAAGATCAGGTTGGACAGGGCTCTGAGAAACTTGATCTAGTTGAACGTGTCCCTGGTCAGTGCAAAAGGTTTGGACTAGATGACCTTTAAAGTTCCCTTCCAACCTAAACCATTCTCTGATCTCTATTTAGAGTCACAGAAGCAATTTGGGGTTGGAAGGGACCTCGGAAGGTCATCCTGTCCAAGCCTGCTGAAGCAACGTCACCTAGAGTACAGGACTAAACGATACCTCCATGTGAGCACAAGCTTCTAGGAGCTCCATATGACTTATAAAACTGTTAATTTCTTATGGAATATTCATAGGATAGCAAAGGAATGAAAATTGAACAAAACTAACACTCACTGTCTCAGTTTTTTAAGAGCTAGGAATGACTACAGAAACCGTGGAATGCCAATAAGTTATTTATTGAGCTTAGCTTTCCCATGAGAAATTGTGTAGACACACACTACTTATGAACTCTATACTGTTCAATCAAAAGAATTCTGAAACAGGAAGAGAAATGAGATAATATGTTGTCATAAGTATTTAAGAGGATCTCAGAAATGGGGCTGATGGTATAATAAAAATTTTAAAACATATTGATTTATTCAAGACCATATTCCTAGTGTTTAAGAGAGAGTTTAAAAAAAAACAAACAAAAAAACCAAAAACCAAACAACTTTGTAACAAATAATGCTACAAATATTTATTTAAGAGAGATTATACATTTATATACTGATTGGATATATGGATATACAGATTTTTTTTTTATCCTCTAATTTTGGAAAAAAAAAACTAAGAATGTTCAACATGTTGAAGTTATCTTTCATGCCCTACTGACTTTAAGTAGTGAAAGTAATTGCTAAGCACAGCAGTGAGTGAAGGACTCGTGCAGTGAGCATCTGCCTACCTTGGAATAATGTGTTTAAAAATGCTTTTTGATACAGGTAATTTTGTCTTTACAGTCCAAAAAGCCTCAGCTGCTCTCAAGGACAGAGCTCATGGTACCAAGCCATCTAAAATGCTATTTCCTTTAGATAGAGGCTTTTTTTTTCTTTTCCCTAATTTAAAAATCTTAGATAATAAAAATAATTCTGTAAAAAGCCAAGTTACACTCAGTTCTTTCCCAAAACATTCAAATCTATGGTGCCCCACAGTGTAAGGTGGTGTTTAAGAACTCACATACGCCTCAATTTCACATAATGGACATAACTATAAAAGGCCAGATCTGCAGATAAATTTAGCCTTTTCTGCACAGTTCCTACAACATAAGCTGCACATCAAACCATTGCAAACTGCTGGTTATGGTGCTATGGGCACAAAGAAGTGCCCAGTTTGCAAAGAAACAGCATACGTGTCCCAGCCTTGACTTCAGGCCAGAGATTTAACAGACTAAGGTCACTGCTCTTCTGTAAGAATGCCCAGCTCTTTGCTGGGGGCTGTCACTATCAGGCACAACTTAGGGTAGCTGCAAAAATGGTCCAATCTGCTGGGCAGCTTATTTGTTGGGAACCAGGATTGTGGACATGAGGAAAGGTGATATAACATAAGCTGCTCTTACTCGCTCAACATTCCTGATCTCTAAATTGTGCTGTACTCATTGAAGTGCTATCTTGACCTTTGGTTGAGTATTAAATGGTACTGCTCATTTTGCTAGACTAGAAGGCTCACCTTGAATATTTAGAACAAAACAAGAAGTTTTCAGCTCAAAACTTTTGAAGTTACTTTATGTCTTGGAAGCTAAAACACCATCTCATGTCTCCCTCCATGTAAAATGAGTCTAGTCTTTCCTTAGTCTTCACTTTAATTACTGGAGAAATTAACAGGTTAATTTTATTAATAGAAAGAAAAAAAAAAGATGTTTTGTAAATTTCCCCCCATAAAAAAAAAGGGCTTTTTACAGAGCAGACTTTGCATATTAGCCACTTGTAATTTTGCTAAACATATTTGTTATAACACATATCCCTATTCATACTTCCTGTTCTGATCTCCTGTTTCATTACTCAGACAAGTTGTTCTGGGGGATTCATTCTTCTAGGCCTAGGTGACCAAATTTCTGTTGTCTGTGGTGAATTTCCATCTTACTGTTGTGGGTGATGAAATGCTAAAGAAAAAGGAAAGCAGGAATCTTGAATCATTAATTTGTCTCAGATCTAATCAGAAAATATTAATTTTAAATTGTGTTTTTTTATTTTCTTGTGTTCATAGAAACTGGAGACCTTGGGGCATTTTCACCTATGAATTAAGAATATTGTTCTACTGTTACTGAAAATTTCCTAGTGCTACCTTTTAAAAGGGTATTTCAAGATTGAAATTATGTTTTCAGTTGTCAAATTAAAGTCAAAGTCTCAGTATTTTTTTCTTTTTAGGATGAAAACAATTCATGTTTAAGTTATAAATGAAACCAGACACTAATCTTTTGATATACTGGCACAAAATGCAATTGAGATGTAACAGCTACAGATTTTCTCAATAACTTACACAGTTCAATCATCCACTTTTCCCAAATATAATTTTATATGCATTCATACAATTAAAGCAACACAGCTCAGCCATGCAAAAGGCAATGGGCATTTCTTAAAAATACCTCAGGATCTTTTTCTTATTTTGAATGTAAAATATAAATACTGATGAGGTACAGGCCAGCACTTTTTTCCAGAAAGAAACACACCATTTATCATTAAGATACTTTGTGTTAACATTGTAGATATAAATCTCCTGTGGTACAGCATGACTGAAAATTCCCAAAACAGTAGCACAACCTTCTTATAGAGTTTCAACTCAGGAATTGCTTAAATGATAGGAGTACATCTAGCTGAAAGTCACACCTCTATGGGCATTATATCAGCACAAAGGAACGTACACCTCATTTACGAAGGCAGGGTTGCAGATTTTAGGATTCATCTCTATCATTACCTGTATTTACAAGTCAAAAAAAACCACATTCATCTTCTTATTTCAAAGTGTAAGAAAATGCACTAAAGTCTCTGGTAACACAACATTTAGTAAGGCTCATGAAGCTCACAAAGAGAAATTGCCACAAATATGACTGAGGAAGTGGAGCATCTCCCTTATGAGGAGTAGCTGAGGGAGCTGGGTCTCTTTAGCTTGGAGGAGACTGAGGGATGACCTCATTAGTGTTTATAAATTTGTAAAGGGCGAGTGTCAGGAGGAAAGAGCCAGGCTCTTCTCAGTGACAGCCAATGACAGGACAAAGGGCAATGGGTGCAAACTGGAGCATAGGAGGTTCAATCTGAACATGAGGAAAAACATTTTTACTGTAAGGGTGACAGAGCACTGGAACAGGCTGCCCAGAGAGGTTGTGGAGTCTCCTTCTCTGGAGACATTCAAAACCCGCCTGGACGCGTTCCTGTGTGACCTGGTCTGGGTGATCCTGCTCTGGCAGGGGGTTGGACTGGATGATCTTTTGAGGTTCCTTCCAACTCCTAATACTCTGTGATTCTGTGAAAATCAGAATGGAAAATTTCTTCAAGTCAGTTAAAACAAAAATTAAAGGCTTGGCAACAGATAATAAAATAGTTTACCTAAATCTTTTCTATTAAAATATTCTTTTTATGGGATTCTTTTATAAAATCTTTAATAAAAAAGGATTTAATCAGATGTTCATAATTAAATCTTTCTCATTTTAAGGTGCACAATCATAGATCAGAAGCTGTTTCTATAGTATAAAGAAAATTATCATACAAGCTCTTTATTTGAGTAGAGCTTTTTTCAGCCACAGAGAATGCAAATTATGTCTTATTTGACAATTAAAGAACTAGTCTCAGACTTCTAATATCATGATTATAATGCAAATTCTGAAAAGGATATTCAGTGATTATTCACTTCAATGAATATTCAGTGAAAATTCACTTCTATGAAGAATTTTGAAAGATGAGACATTAAGTTACACACCTGTGAATGCTCTGAAATCTAGGCTCCATTAAAAATAATATCCTACAAAGCAGTATTAAAAAAGCTAAAAGATATTTTTAAAGTAAATATAACTCTGACTTAGGCAAAAAAAGTAAACAACAGTAGGTAAACAAGTAAACAATTCCAGTTTAGGTGCTACTTTGTGTTCCAAATTGAAAAATTACAAACTATACACAACTATACCCAAGTCACTACATGGAGCAGCAATCACATTATGGTTTAAAAAAAGCTTCAGGAGGACTGATCAGATATTTAAAAGCTTTGCTGAACAGGAATCTATGCATAAATTAAGTCTAGAGTGGTGCCTCAGCTGCCTGGACACAAATCTGTGTATGCATATGAAGAGAACAAGCAGCCCTCATTCACCAGTGCATTGTTCCCATTTTTCTGTCTAATACTGCTTATAACAATGTAATTCCTGTAATACAGGTTTTGGTGCCTCTCTGACATGCAGGATTTAAAATCATTCAGCCACTTAAAGAAATATTTTGTGCTAAAGTTGAGGTTGCTTATTCTATTCTGAAGTACAGAAACATCTATTGTCTTAAAGCCTCCGATAATTAAAACCTTTTCTGTTCACTTGCATTCAAAATTTTTGCAGGGGGCAAATATGACCCTTATTAAGGCATATCTGTTCAAAAATTTATTCTGTTTATTCTCCCTGCCTCATCTGGTTTTTTTTATTATTATAATACAGTATGCTCATACAGATAGCAGCCATTCTTATACAATCAAATTATCTTTTATCAACTGTGATTTAAAATATTAACTAACAGAAGTTTTATTAAGAAGACTTAGTCCTTCTTCTGGCTGTAAAGCTGTGCTGATAAGACAAGCGTGAATTTTCAGTCTTTTTTTTTTTTTTTGCATTCTAAGAAAAGTAGATTAAGCTCTGAACAGATGACTCGTACAGAAAGCACAGAACTACTGAAAAAAGTATTCTACCAAAAATATTAGCTATAATATTGACCTGCAAATAGGAGTGCCAATTAAAAGTAATATCCAGGATTATGTGAAGGGTCAACACAGACTTTGAGACTTTTGCTAAAAGTAGGACCTATTACATAAGAAGCTGTAGTATTTATTATGTGTGCTGGTTTTTAGCTAGGATAGAGTTAATTTTCCTTTACAGTAGCCTGTGATAGACTATTTTCTACATAGCAGCTAGTATGAGACTATGTTTTGTATTTGTACGGAGAATAATATGGTAACACACTGATATTTTAGTTGTTGCCAAGCAATGTTTACATTAAGCCAAGGACTTTCATCAGTTTCTCGTACTGTCCCTGTCAGTATGGGACAGACAGGACAGCTGATCCAAACTGACCAAAGAGATATTTCATGCCATTAGATGTCATGTTCAAGCTGGGGAGTTAGCCAGGGGTTGCAATAGCTACTCAGGGGCAGGCTGGGCATTGGCTGGCAGGTGATGAGTGGTCATATTACTTGTTTTCTCTTGGTTTTATTCTACTATTTTTATTACCATTACAATTTATTATTTTATGTTTATTTAATTTCAATTACTAAACTTCTTATCTCAACTCATGAGTTTTCTTATCTTTTCCCTCCAATTCTCTTCCTCAATTGCACTGGTGGGGAGCAAGTGGTTGTCTGGTGCTTACTTGCTGGCTGGGTTAAACCACAAAACAAACAGGTCAGGTCTCTTTGCTCCCAAACTGGAGGCTCAAGGTAAAGTAATGCATAGAGATATTTTTTAAATACATCTGAATAACCTTTTTTTTCTGTTCACATTAGCTGGGTAGGCTTTTGGCAAAGGTATTCCTTCTCTCAGGTCAAAAAGGAAAAAGCCTGTTTTGATAAAATTTCCACTACGTTCCTGTGCTTAAGCAATGGTATCACAATTCTAGTTTGGATTGTGCACTCTGTCTTCCCATGGGAAGAAAGAGTTAAGCTCACCACCTTAGACTGAGCTCCAACTGCTCTGAATGAAAATTATTTCATTTATCTATGCTTAGTGGTGTTGCACCCAAGAACAGCAAAAGTGGCAATGTATAAACTATTATTTTTCAGGCTGACAGATCATTCAGGATCTTCTCAGCTACATGCTCCTCTTCACCTTCTTGTATGGAGAACATCAACTGTGACAAAGTATGCAAATTTAATTTAACGCTTTAACGGTTTGTGTCTTATTAGAGAGCATGCTTTTTTTTTTTAATTAACTTTGCAAAAGATGACTTCTGACCACTTTGAAGTCAAATGTGTGTTTGTAATTCATAAACATGCCAAAACCAACACTCTGCTTTTTCTGCTATTTTTGTACATTATTGCCCTACAGCAGATGGCTGAAGAACCTAATCAAGAGATTTTGTACAAAGCAACAAAAGTTATAAACTAGAATCTGTAGTTATGACAAAAAAGTAACAGAACTCTGCATCTAATGTACTGATGTGTATAATTCTTGCAAAGCATTTAATAAGCTTGTACCATACTGTCAAGTCCTTCACTGTGTCAACATCTGCTGGTCAAGACAAGTTGCAACAATATAAAGATCAGGTAGTTTTTTACTGAGCTCTGTCTCTTGATTCTACCTCTCTGCTCTGATGAGGCCTCACCTGGAATACTGCATTCAGCTTTGGAGTCCCCAACACAAAAAGGACATTGGAGTGCTGGAGCTGGTCCAGAGGAAGGGCACAAAGATGATCAGAGGCCTGGAGCACGTCTCCTATGAAGACGGACTGAGAGAGTTGTGGGTGTTCAGCCTCGAGAAGAGAAGGCTCCAGGAGGACCTATTAGTGACCTTCCACAATACCTGAAATGTGCCTATAAGAAATCTGGGGGAGAACTGTTTGCAAGGTCATGTAGCGACAGGACAAGGAGTAATGGTTTTAAACTAGAAAAGGGTAGATATAGGTTGGATGTTAGGAAAAAGTTTTCCAATATGAGGGTGATAGATCACTGGAACAGGTTGCCCAGAGAGGTAGTGGAGACCCAAGCCCATACATTCAAGGTCAGGCCTGATGGGACTCTGAGCAACCTGATCTAGTTAAAGTTGTTCCTGCTCACTGCAGGAGGGTAGGACTAGATGATCTTCAAAGGTCCCTTCCAATCCAATACATTCTAGGATTCACTGGTTCTTACTGAACTAGGTAGCAATGGAAAATTCCACCTCTCTTCATTCTTAAGTATTTCCTATTAGACACTTCCTACTGAATACTTTCTCCACATTCTTAAATGGGCTCTCATTCTGACTGTTTTCTCTACACTTCTATATACTTGTCTCCGTTTAAGGGTCAGAGAGAG
>NW_010177847.1:193514-212367 GCF_000695765.1 Mesitornis unicolor | reverse complement strand
ATCTACTAGAGGAGGGAGACTCTCCTTAGTATTCTTTTTGTTGCCAAAGTATTTATAGAAACCCTTTTTATTGTCTTTGACAGTACTAGCTAGATTGAGTTCCAGCTGCGCTTTGGCCTTTCTAATTTTCTCCCTGCACAGCCTCACAGTAGCCCTGTACTCCACCTGTGATGCCTGCCCCTTCTTCCAAAGGTCATAAACTCTCTTTTTTTTTCTGAGCTCAAGCCAGAGCTCCCTGTTCAGCCAGGCCGGTCTTCTTCCCCGACGGCTTGATTTCCGACTCACGGGGACGGTTCCTGTGCCTTTAAGAGCAGAAGTAACTTCAAAGTTTATCAGGATGCTCAGATCATGGTCCATTAAGTTTTACAAATCTCCAACAGAGACTTGACAGCCTTTATGGGCCACCTGTTCCAGTGGTCAACCACTCTCATTGTGAAAAATATTCCTTGGTCATAGTCAATATTGTGTCTATTGCCTCTTGTCCTTCCACTGTGCATTTGAGTGTACAGCACCAAAGCATTTTACAGCTCTAATCTTCCCACCATCTGGAAAAAGAGCTTTCTGAATTACATCACACCACCTTTTCTGTTCCTGCCCTTTAGAGAAACCTGGATATGAAGGATGATGCATGCCTCAGTCTTATCTTGATATGGATCTCAAAAGTACAAATCTAGCCTCTGAATCTTTCAGACTGTACATCTATTTGGGTTACACACAACTATTCGGTTAGACTTGATGATCTTCAAGGTCTTTTCCAACCTAAAGAATTCTATGATTCTATGATTTTCAGAGTTGTGATGAGGGAGAACTTGTTGAAAGTGATCATGAGAGGAATTCAATCTGTGGTGGAGCCTGAGGGCAGGATGCTCTGCCTGGAGCCGGTCTGGCCAGAGGGAGATGATGTGGTGGTGGAAGCTCCCCAGGAGACAGAGGGCTTGGAAAGAGAATTAACCTATGGAGCGGTGAGGAGGACATATTTCTTATTGAAGAAGGCAAGCAAATCCTCTGGAAGGGTTTATAATCTGGTAATGATTTTGAGGGAGAGAACTGTACTTTTTGTTCTCATTTGAGTTTGAACTGAAATATTCTATCTCTCCCTGGAAAATCCATCTGACTTGGTAAATTAGAAACATACTGCCACCTCCAGAGAAAAGAAAAGGAAAAATTCTGCATAGTGAAAGTCCCTCTGAGTAGTCCCGAAAAGTTTGTCCTTCCAGTTGCAAGTGTTCAGTGGTACCAAAACAAATCAGGTATTCAGTAACAGCAGCAGCAGCAGGTATTTATGTAGAGAAAGCAGTCTCTTAATCCTCTGCTCTGTCTGATGACACACTGACCAACTCACTCTTTTTTGGTGCAGCAGCCATAGCTCCAATGAAATACTTCTCTGCCTGTCTCACATGCAATGTAAGAGCCCTTTGCTAATCAGTCACTTCAGAACTTCAGAACCATTTAAAAAGTTACTTTTGCATCTCCAGACTTTGTCGTTAGAGATCCAGAGAGGAGATTGCATATCTGAAAGGACCGACAGGAAATCTTTAACCTTTCAGGACTATCTAAGACCGGCTCAGAACAGCAATGAATGGCTGTTAGTGGTTTGCGTAGAAATGACTAAATAGCCTCAGGTTTTGTTGGAGATTACCGCCCAGATAAAGGAACCGCAGCAGCTCTTTAATTGTCGGTCTCACTGCTTCTAGTAAGTTTCACCGGAATAAGTAGCAACTGGTAAGTCTGTGGAAAGAAAGTCCATCAATCTTATTTAACATGAAAAAATCCAGCAGTTCTGAGTCTTTTAATTCTCTCTTCAGGTGGCATCATGGTTGTTAATAGGAGAGTATCTACTTTTCTAGCACCTCTAAACATGCCTTTCCAGCTGTCTTTAGCTAATACAGTACAGTTTTACTGCTACAAGTCCCTTTGCAGTCCCCACAGGACGTTCTCAGCTGGAGACTTTTTATGGCATAACTTCACCTTTTTTTTCCCTTTTTTTCCCTTTTTTCCTGATAAATGTATAACCCTGAATGAATTGTTGCAGTCTGTTTACAAGATCCCTTTAAATGCTTTCCCTAGTGCTGGAAGCACAACTTTCTTTTTCTTTGTTCAGTTTTTCCCCTTGACAACCGAAAATAACAATAATAAAAAGTGCCCAAGAGCTATTTTAATTCTTTATAGTTATTATAATTGCAGTTTTCATGGGATTTCCCTGCTGTTCTTCGGAAGCCAACAGTAGTTTCCATATTGAACAAATCTGTAGTACACAGTAAAAGAGTGTGAAACGGAATGGTGATGGTTTAGATATAACCTAGATATTTATCAAAAGATATCACTTTAATGTGTTAAAATTAATACCCTGCAGTAATGGTTATGGCCTCCTGTTGAGAACTTAATTTTCACTTAAATTCACAGTACCAAGCACAAGATAATACTAATCTGAAGTATAAAGAGGTCAATGCCTACTGAATTTTTTAACAGAAATATCTATCATCCTTTTCAAACTTATATTTTGTTTTGTTTTTTAATCTAAGTGCTTTCAAAAAATCCTTCTAGAGACCATCCTGCTAGTTTAGGCTGCTGAATGCCTTTCAAAAGGTAGCCAGTAGCAAATACAAGAATTAAAATTTCACACAAGGTAAATTGTGCAATGTTGTGGTGGAAGTATTTAAGAATAGAAGAGGAATCAGATTATTGTTATTGTGGACTGAATCTGAGAAAGAGGTTCAGAACAGTAACTGGATAGATTTATAGAGAGGTCACATTTGGGCTTCTTGGCCATTGAGCTATTGAAGCTTAGAGAATTATAGTAAAAATATTTTATTTCATATTACTGTGATAGAAATATATTCTTTCTAGCAACATCTTAATATGACAATTATAAATAGCTAGATTTTCAAAAAAGTTAGCATTTGCCTTAAAAGCAAGTTATAACAATGAGTAATTCAGTCTGTTTGCATTCTGATCGACTTTAAAATAATTTACTTGTTATAAATATTCTGTTATAATTCTCCATCAAATATCTGCTGGTTTTTTTGTAAAAGCTGTCAGCACAAAGGGCCAAATTATGATTCTGTTATTTATGAATAGCGGTACTGTGGTAAATAACAAAAGAGGTAAATACACCTTTTGGGCAAGCTCACCTGTTTTGCTGTTGAACCAGTTATTACCTGTGTTGCCCAAATTGGAAAAGGATGCCTGTGTTTACCTTCATTTATACCACACTGTAGCATCTTTCTTTGCTGTCCCATGGTTAAATTGCTGTTCAATAAGAAGGGCAGCAAAACTTGGCCTCAGGGACTGAAACATTGTTATGGTGAAATGTGTTTTCAAAGGAACCTCTACCAACCTCCAAATTGGCCCTAAGTTATTTACAGGTTTGAAACTGCATTCATCAAAGCCAGGCCTAGCCTATTTGGTCTATAGGAATGGTTACATATGCTCATTTTGATTTTGTGTTTTGTGAAGTACACAAGCACAGAGTTTTTCATCCTTTCCCTTTTTTATAGGCAGTGGGAAATTCACCTTCACTCCAGTGTTACAACGAGAGCACGCTGACGCTACTGGGATTGACTACTCTCAGCTCTGGAGTTGGTCATCTTGCTGAACAGTGGATCCGATCCCTGGCCCCACATCCTGTAAAATTACCTAGGCGTATTCCCATAGGCACTGGGGGCATAGAATCAATCACTGTTACCGTAATTAATGGTAAAAATGCATTTAATTCTGTGGGAACATGGAACTGTTTAAATGCTGATTAAGTGCTGCAAGCCAAATACCAAGATGGGAACAATTCCTTTTAAAAAACTACATCTCAAACAAAGAAAAATTCTTGCTCTGCAAGCATTTCAATAGTTGATATTTTATTCGTTTGAGTGAGATTTTATGGCCATCCTGAAAAGAAATCTTGGTCATATATACTTTATGGGTTTTGTATAGAAATTTCTAGAAGTCAGACACTTTCAAAGTGGGTGGTGGGAGAGATTCAATGGATCATGGCAAGAAAATACAGAAAGCAAAGAATACCAGATAGGCTGTAAATTATGTGGATAAAAAATGTACATCTATTCCAGATTCACTCAATGGCTGTGCAATTTTAGTTGATATATTGAGTTTGAGCTTAGTATCTCCCAAATGAAAAGAGTGAGCCTCTATGACTTGAGCTTAAAACTGTAGGTTCCTTCACTAGGGCACTAACAGGATCATATCCTTTGTGGTTCAGGCATGATGGAGAAGATGAGGGAAACCCATCTCTGCAGATGTTTTTGTTCTGTGCAGGAGATTATTCCACACTGTTTGCTGGAAACAGCCTACACACTGGAGCTGTCAGGGTGGTCATACAGGTTTCTGATTCAATGTTCCTGCTCAAGTTGCCAAAGTGGTTGACTGAGCTTTAAGTTGGATTCATGAATGACATGATCCAAAGGACATTATATCGCTTGTCATCCCAAAGTCCTTGGCACCTGGACATTTTAATTCTTCTGTCTCAGTGCACCATCTGGACACTAGGAGTGGACAGTTTTGCCATTGATCTGCTGAAGACTCTTTCACATGAGAAACAGAAGTTATCCCGGGAAGCTGGAACCATCTTTACTAAATACCAAATTGTCTAAAGAGTTACAATAGAGAGCTTCTCTCAACAAACATATTTTTAGCTGTTCTTTCCAACTGTGGTGAAATTATGCTATGCAGAAATATTACTTAATCAGGTTTGACTGTAGCCACAGCACAATTTTGTCTCTTTTATATACTGCCACCTAGTCTAGACTACTAGCTCCCACAATATTAATGCAATACAGATTAAAAGAATATTGTTGGAAAATACTGAAAGCAAGCCTTGTTTATGTTCCACTCCTACTAAAACTGAAATTAAAATGTCTATTCTTCATCTACTGAATAGTCACTTCAATAGTATTCATTTAAGATCGTCTAAAATTCTTAGATTGACATTCTGCAATTGTAGGTTAAAGAGAAAGGATTTGAATTATACTATTTTCCTGAACTGAGAAACTACTGCATAACATTTCTGTTAAGATAGAAATGAAAGAAATGAATAGGTTCTCTTTGTGTTTGTTATGGTTTTTGTTCTCTTTCTATGAATATTCTAGGAAGCAAGGTAACAGAAGCAGTGAATTTAATATAAATCCAGAGTATATTAATGAGAAACTGATTATTAATTCTGAACAGCAAGTATCCATACAAGGAACATGATTCTGCAAGAACAGGGCTCTTTTTCCAGTGCATTTTACTCTGCAAGACAGATTATATATTTGTGATTATCTGAAGGCTGAAGGCCTCTTTGCCAGAACAAATTATTCCTTGAAACAGTTGCATTCAGTCTTCCAGGGCTTTGGCCTGAAAGAATGATTCCTGTTCCCATAGAAATCAATGAGTCTGAATTATGCCCACTGTCTGATGTTCCTGTCAATAATATTGCATGAAAGTGCAGAGGACCTTTTTTTTGGAAAAAAAATAAATAAACCTTTAACAGAATTTTTGGGGGAATACAGAAGGGAATAGAAATCATTCTGTGAGGTTTGTGGGGTTTCTTTTTTTAGGGTAGACAAGCACTACATATAACTTTCCAAGGAGTAAAAATCACCTTTGATATATGTTTTTAAGAATAGAGGTTATGAATTTTACAGAAAGGATCAGACATGTCTCAGCAGCAAATCTGCTGACTCAGGATAACGAGATAGCAGGAAGATCCCATACAGTTCCCTTGCAAAGGGAAACTGAGTTTGGGAACACTCATATAACATTGGTTCCCCTAGGTGTCCAGAACACAACACAATTGTCCAGCCACAAAGATATTTATGATAACAACATTGGAAAAGTGGTCTTGTATTTACAAAATAAAGAATAAGGTCTTAAAAATACATTAGGGTTGGCTTGGTCATCAGATCATGAGATTTTTTTTTTTCAAGATTACTTTTTTCTTTGTTTTGGGGGGTTTTTTGTTTTTGTTTGCATTTTGTATCTGTTTTACCCATTTGTTCAAAGTTTTCTTTTCCTATGCTGAGAACCAGAAACATGTTTCAGAAACAAACAGAAAGTAAGAACATACCAACATGTGCACCTAAATCCAAATATGAGCATTTTAAAAAGATTGAACAGTCAGTGACACTATTCTGATCACTATAAACAATTTCCAGTGGTTCTCTTACATGTCAAAGAGGAGACTGAAGTTGACTTAGTAGAAGTCTATATTAAGCATAGCAGAAGATTTCTGATAGCAGACAGCTCTATAAAAGAAAAAAATAAAAGTTGTATTGTTCAATAGGTGGACTCTGGAATTAAGCAAACTCAGGCAGAAAATGACTCTACAACGTATAAGTCTATCTGCCATCTGAAAACCTGATAATACCTAGGTCTTAAGTATCTGTGATTGTGGAAAGTTAAATTTAAGGGCTTAACTCTGACACTAGCCAATGATGCTCTTTGGCCTAAAATTTGAACATAGAGCTTCCCTCTGATTTTAAAATCTAAGATGATATGAAAGACTTGAAGACCTTTTTTTCTGAACTGCTTGGACTGCCCGCCCCTCTGTTGTGGCTGTTCTTTTGATACAATTTTTGAATAATTCTTGTGAATTTTATCATACAATTTTTGTACTATTCTTGTGATTTTTATCACACAATTTTTTTGTACTGTTCTTTAATATTATTCTTAAAAACACAATTTCTGACAGCATGTGCTTATGCAAGAATATTCATTTCTGTTAAAATAACCAATTAATGATTTCTGAGAGAATATGGCTGATAATAAAGAACTAATTTATGCAATATTATGACATGTTTTTAAACACCTTGCTATTTTTCTCTAAGCCAGTTTTTGTGGCATAGCAGAAGACTTGTAAAGGAATTTGTTTAGAACTCATTACAAATTAGAATCCAATTTTCTAGTTTTGCATAATACTTTGTAATTTTTTAGGTGAAGTGGGTTTAATGGAAAGCTATGAATATTTGTAATATTTCCATCTTTTTTCTCAATATCACCTTATTATTTCTGCACTCACCCAAGCTTTTCTCATTTTCAGTTACATGCATGAACTTACAACACACAAGAATGAAAGTACAGAAACCTCTGTATTTTTAAGAAAAAGGACACTTCTGAGAAGAGTGGCTCAGGAGAGGTGTGCATCAGTCTAGTAGAGATTTTTTCACCTATTCAACTAGCTCATTTGTTGTCTCTTTATATCCTGTTTTTCCCTGTTCTGTAATATTCAGTGTATGCATGAAGTCAGTATTTCCTTCTCTTTAATCCTCTCAGTTCCACAAATACTATCTAGTTTGTGCAATATTTTCTTATTACTAGATATGGTGTTAAAATAAACCTTACAGTTTCACAGTGTCATTAGAGATTCTAGAATTTTTCTCTATTTCTCTTTTCAGTTAATATAAATTAGATCTTCAGCTGGTGTTAGTCAGTATAAACTGATAAAGCTCTGGAGATTTATGCAGCTGAAATTTTAGTTCATCATGTCAATAGGTTACATTTAATGGTAACCTATAAAATTAGTTGCCTGTGCATTTGAAAATTAATCCACATACTATATGGATTGAATGATCCCCACCTGTGCTGGTAGAAATGGAGCAAGTGTGAGTACATGCATATACACAGCTAATCTGTTGGTGAAGTCTTGCAATGCTGGAATCTCAAATTGGCATATCCACCGTGGACCACTTTATACTAAATGAAATAAACCCCATTCTGCTCCATTGGGCAGAAGCTATAGGGTATGTCAGATACAGGTACTTGTATGACCGTGTATGATCATGGTTTAACCATGAGGTCCTGCTCTACAATTCTTCTTTTGCTAGCAATCAGTAATAGAAACCCCTGAGTATAAGTCTGTTAACATGGAAAAGTATAGACTAAAAAATTCATTTTCATAGCAGAAATTGTTCACACATCTATTCGTAAGGCTTCACATAGTATTTCTGTTGCTTTCTTCAATCAGATGTTTCATCATATTTTCTTGTTAGAGGTTTTCAAAACTAGTTGCACACAGACAACATTCATTACCTTGATCCAGTCTCTTTTTCAGATTTATCCTTTTGTGGCAAGCACAGTAGTATGGATTTTCTCATGGCCTCTATCCATATTTCTTTGTTCTATTTCTTTTTCCCTGTTCTTGCTGAGATCTGGAGAAAGGGAAAGGATCTTCTTACTGTCTTATTCACCTGCAAAGAAAGACATATAGAGGGAACCTCTCAGAATCTGTAGAAATGGGAGCAATAATTTGAAGATTAAAGCCTGTGCAGTTGCTTAATTTTATTCAGGACAGGGTATTGTTTGTGGCTCCATTTACTATCTCCATTTTATAACCTGAGCTTGCACCAGCATGTGGAAGACTAAGACTCAACCAGGATCCTGTCTCTAACTAATTTCAACACATCTCATTTTTTTCAACTCATGTCCAAACTTTTCACCCCAGCTTCATTTTTCAAGTGGGGTTTTCTAACAGGAAGTTGACTGGTGAAGGCAGGTGCAACAATTCCTATTGGTCAGAAGTAAGAATAGAATAGAATAGAATAGAATAGAATAGAATAGAATAGAATAGAATAGAATAGAATAGAATAGGTCAGTTGGAAATTAAGGTCATCTAGTCCAACTGCCTGCCCATTTCAGGGCTCACCACAAAGTTAAAGCATGTTATTAAAAGCATTGCTCAAATGCCTCTTAAACACTGACAAGCCTGGGGCATTGACCATCTCTCTAGGAAGCGTTTGACCACACTCTCAGTAAAGAAACGTCTCCTAAAATCAAGTCTAAATCTTACCTGGTACAGCTTTGAACCATTCCCACGCACCCTATCACTGGATACCAGGTAGAAGAAATCAACATCTCCTCCACTTCCCCTCCCCAGGAAGCTGTAGAAAGCAACAAGCCTCCTTTTCTCCACTTTAGACAAAGTCCTTGGTTGCTCCTTGTTAGGAGCTGCTACTTGGTCTAGTGGGAAGTGTCCCTGCCCATGGCAGGTGGGTTGGAACCAGATGATTTTAAGGTCCCTTCCAATTCTAATCATTCTATGATTCTATGATTATAACTAATCCAGCCTATGCTTGCCTGTTCATAATGAAACAGAAAATTAAAAAATAAATGTTAACAGTAAATTCAAAGTTAATGTTGAATAAGATGGTTATTTAGCACACAGTGAAGAATATTCACATAACTTGAGCTCAAAAACTGCTACTTACTGTTGTGATACTGGAACACGGCACATATAATTACATCTAGTGCCTGTTTTAAGAGGGAAAAAAAGAAAGAGAAAAAGACACTACAGTTTTGTGGGCATAATTTATTACAAGCACAAATGCTGATATTTTGAGGGTAGTCAACAAAACAAGCAGAGGTTTAGAAGCTAGATCATTTGAACCTGCAATTTAGTGCAGAGATTGAATGTGGGTTTGTAATTATTTTCATTTGAAAGGCTACTTGCCTTCAAACATCAATTGTTAGCTTGTTTATTAAAGCTTTTGTTAATTTAGACAGTTTCCCCACAAATTGCTGTATGCCTTCATTGTTCTGTGGCCACGGCAACAGAAAATATTTCATCATATTATTATAAATGATACTTTTTAATTGTTTTTCTAAAATGAGATCTTGCCAAAATATTTTCCTATGGTGAGGCTGAAGCCAAATATGTGTCAGACTGCCCCAGTTCAGCAGCTGCAGAAATGTACTCATCAAGGTTTGCATTGCTGAACTGATAACAGATATTTTCATATGCACATCTCTCCTTCGATGTCACACATTCCCCAACCTTGATCTGTATTTTTATTCATAGCTGTATAATTATTGTCCATTGTACTGAGAAAGAGGACAATTATATCCCAAGTGGAAATCACAAGTATGTCAGCACAAGGCATTCTCTTTTTATTTGATTAAATACTCCACCTGCCAGCAGCCTTCCACACCAGTGAAGTCACAGGGACCAGTGTGACAACACAGCAGACTTGACCAGCAAATGTCACCTCCGTCCTCGTATTCTTATTTACCATCATGTGAGACAAGGTCAGTGCTGAGAATGAGGATTATTCTGTTAGCTTTACGGAAGGCTGACAGCATGCAAATGGAGGGTTCAGTAAGAAGAATGAGTTTACAGTGATTAAGCATTCTCCCACCTGCACCTCTGGAGAAATGAGGAATAGACTTTTTACGTACATGCCACCTTGGCATCTACATAGATTAAAGCAGGAAAGGAAGTGTAGGTAGGGAAATACTGTGCTCCATCATGTTGTGTTCCTGAACTATTTCACAGAGGCTTCCCAAAGGAAGGAATGGCCAGCCTTGTTGGAGATGATGATATCAGAGAAGAAGAACAGCTGAGAGGGTGACTGATGAGTGCAGTGGGCTAGTAGAAATTATTTTATGCACATATATAATCAAATGTGTACATATGTACATGTGAATGTGTTACAAACACCTAATAAAATGAGTTGATCACGTTCTCCATTATTCAGCTCTATCTGATTAAGACCTGTTTTATGAGAAGCCAGATGCTAGTGCAGAATGTGAATAAAACACATTGACATCCAGGATTTCCTTTGGAATACACAATGGTGGGTGGCTGCCAGACTGACCCTTTTCATACACCAGGATTTTGTATCTAGAGAATGATCTATGTAACATTGTGGGAATCTAACACTTCAGTGTCAGTCTTTCAGATTATTGATTCAAACTGATATTTCAATAAGCTGCTACATTTTTTTGTAACTGCAGCTAATTTATGCTCACAAAGGACAGCCATCCTTTCCTGCCTCTGAAACATCAAAGGCTGGCTGGTAATGAGATAGCAGTGAGCAGAGCTATAACTGATTGCTTGAAAATGAGGGTAGCAATAATGACAAGGTAGAATGAGCTGACTGGTAGCCATCCTGAAATACATTCGGTCCCTAGGAGATCGGCAGCCTGCTCCCCAAACAGCTGAATCCGAACAGGCATCCACCAGAGCTCTCTATTTGGGGAGGCCAGGATCTGGTTAGGGAGTCATGACTGTTTTTCAGATTAACTCATACCTGGTAACATATCCCCCTCTGAGAGGAAATCAATGTGGTGTGGAGCTCAAGCTAATACCTTATGTCACATAGTCAAGAGGGGGACTCGAAGGACGCTGCAGTGTTCAGGCAGTGACATGGGGGCACTGAGCATGGCATGGTGTAAGCCCAGACAACAAAACAGGCAGTCCCAGAGGCAAAAGATGAATGAAAGGGGAAGGCAAAAGTAGCTGCAGGAACTCATGAAAAATCAGCTCGATATTGACTTCAGAAACATTAGAAGCCACTGCTTTAGCTGTTGGATGTTTCCTTCCAGGATACAAGTTGTAAACAAGATGCTGCATTCTGCAAAGGTCTCTCTACTTCCAACCAATGATGAGGCTGCTTTAGGGCAACAGGAAAAGAAAAAGCAGGAATACAACAGTAACAAGAGCTTCTGGAGAAACATCAGATTGGGTTTTGTAGGCTATTTGCTTTTTATTTTGTGAGCATTCGACAGATAAAGAACACTTTGGCAAGCAACTTCCATTTCCATTTTCCAGCATCTTATGAGCTGGCTTTATTCCTAAAGTGTTGTTCATCTGCATCTATGTGTTTAGTGAATTAATTAAAATGCTTTAAATTATAGGACTGTGGAGAAAAAATTAAAAACAGCATCTCTCTTAGAAAAAAACAAAAACAACAAAACATGGACCGATAATCATTATCAAAGTTTTGAACTACACTTTGTCTGAATAAACACAGAAAAGATTCTAGGAAGATAGCTAAGCAAATGCTGTTTCATGCATACAGTCAAAGGTTCCTCATCTTTCTCCTGAGTATCACTGATTAAAATACAAGAGATTATCAATATAATATGGATTTGATGGACTGGAAATGTCAGAATAACATTCTTTGAAAACTCACTGTTTCTTCTGAGCTGTTTAAGAGTATTCTGCAAGCACCCCTGCTGTTTGTGCAATGAAAACAACATATACATTGCACAAAAAATAATCAGATTAGGTTTAATGAGCATTGCAGATCCAGAATTTTTGAATCAGGATCAATTCAGGACTCTTGGTTAAAGCATATGTAATGCACTGGCTTCCATAAGGTTCTCAGTAAGCTTTGTCTTGATCTGCAATGGTAGTAATATTCGGTATTGTAGAGGCCTGGGCTGTAGAAACACTGTAACTGCCTCAGTTGGCCAAAGTAGGACAAAGAACAAAAAGGGTAGTCAAGATCAGGGTGTGGGTACGTGGCGGGAGGCATGCAGCCGTGATATGGAAGCAACCTTGAGCGCTTGAAAAGAGAAACTTGGCAATGAAGCAAGAAGTCAAAGAAAGAACTGAGCACAGCGAAACCGAATGGAGATGGAGTTGTACAGCATAGCTTTAACCAATCATATATTAGCTTAGCCAGCGTGAACAGCGCGTGCAGAATGCATGCAGCCAATTAGGAGTTAGATGAGCGTGTGTACGGAATTCAAGAATGTATAAAAATCTTACGCTTTGTGTATTAAAGTGGCTATCAGAGCATCATATTGGTGTGCTGTAGTCCGTTCCTCACATGGACCCCAACAGGCATTGTTTCATTGGACCTGCCAATGTCAGCAATAGACGACAGTCCTCAGCACAGACGAAACCTTTACTGTGCAAATTATCAGTTTTAATAACAAGCCTTGCCCTTCAGATGACCTATCCAGTCTCTTCTAATCCTTTTTAATATATCCTCAACAGCTTAAAGTTCCTCTTATTTGCTTTAGAGGTTTTTGAGTGTGCTGAGCAGCACTGAAAATGCCAAAATCTGTCATTGTAGTTACCATAGACTGAACTTTTCAACTGAAGCAGGCACTCAACTCACAGCAGACTTAATAACAGTTGGCCCAACTCCTTCATATTTGTTGGAGGAGAAGCTGTGATAGCTGAGAATGTCAGTCCCCCTCCACTCTCAGAGTTACTTCCTCAGAAATTACTAAATTTCTTCAGGGACTTCCTACTCTGGTGCCTTTAAGCACGGAGATGTGCAATTTACAGGATAAGTGGTTGTAGACAGAACTCTACAAATCAGAGGTGGTTTGGGAAAAAATCTTCGGCTCTGATAAACAAAAAGGGAGACTATTATCTCAAATCACTTATCTCAAATCACGCAGTATCATTACCAGATTGTTAGAAATAATGAAGTAAAAGTCTCTATAACCTTGAAAAAAAACCAGGAGGAACAGCAACATGCTATGCAGCAACCCACCACCGATGCTGGAAAAAGTGTTGCTGTCTAATGACCACAGGGCTCAACCCAGGCACAGCGCATAACACCACGTAGGACGAACCTACAACAAATACCTGACAGCTTGTCTGTCTTACTCTCTGGCAACACTTGTATAACTTGTCATGCCAGTGAAGTCATACTGAATTGAGCAAAACTGGTTGAAACCAAATATGCAGAGAAACATATTTGTCATTGCACTTAAGCTGACAGCTGTAGCAATTTTCTCTGAGCAGACACACACAGCTTGATGACAAAGAGGGAAGCTTGTGTCGATTCCTAATTGCAGAGTTCTGTTGCAAAGGCCACTGATAATGGCCCTCTGATTTTAAGAAGGATTAAAAAACAATCAAAACCAGGTGGTTTGTTTGGATTTAATATGCATGAATTATTAGCAATTTCTAACAGAATTAATGAATAAGCTTTTCAGATAGTTCAAGAGGAAACAGAAAATATTGTAAGATTCAGTGTAAGATGGAAGTAGCATGATAATAAAAAATGGGTCACTACTTTACAATATAGGGAGAATTCATTAAAATCAGTAGTAACGATGGGAGTAAGTCTTCATTTTCACCACCATTTAACTGATCACTGTGACATTGACAGCAGTATTAAAGGTCACTTACTGAATTAAAAGAGTCATTCTGATCCGCTTGTACGATTTCACACTGAAAGCTCACACTGTTAAAAATATTGCAAAGGGTAACTATCCATGTAGGTGCCTTCAAGCCCACAGCAAACACTAGGCAAATCGGATTAATTTAACACATGACAGACAAGTACTGAACTAACTTGTATGACTTTGTATTTGCTGTTCTAAGAGTGACCCTGGACTATTACCACAGCTCAGATAGTCCATGTTGATTGGCTATTCAGCAGTAACTCGTGTATGGTTAAACAGTGATGTTGAAATGTTTTGCTGAAAAAAGTTGTATCTAAGAATTACTGAAAGGACAGTGAAAATGCATATCCATACCTACTCTTCCCTTTTCTGTCAGCAGAAACAATTTCTTAAGTATAACTTCAATTATAATTAAAACATATGTCTAGAAATTTTCTTTGATAAGTCAGTAAGTAACTTCCTTATATTCCTGATACTTGTATATGCATGGTCTCAGTTCCCTTTAAACTGCAACTACCATGGAGTCCCTTTACTCCTCAGTGCTTACTGGTGATTCCCCCGATCCATTACTAGACATTTGTCTTGTTTCTCTTCACCTCTAAATTCATCCAGGGATTTAGAGCAATTTCCTTTTTTTCACTCCTTGCTAAAGCTCTCCCATTCTTGTCTCCACTGCAATGACATTACTGTTCCACCCTTTTTTAGTAAGCTTTTTGCTCAGTTGCCTTGCAGAACCTCAACCTTGTTGTTTTGACAGTGTCACTGATGGCAATGTACTTGCAAAGTCATTTTCTCTTGTAGTTTTTACAGGTCTCTACTGTCTCCTCTCCATCTTCCTAAGTCTGAGATTGCTCCTTTACAGCATCTACATCATTCTCTCCTTGTCACACAGTGAACTCCCAGTATAGACCCCCTGGGGAAAATCAACTTATGACACATTTTCACCTTCCATTTTTCTGCCGATGAATGAAAAGCCTACCTTTCTACTCTCATATCATGACTTGTCATCATGACATTACTTCTGCTTGCCTGCTGTAATGTAAAATTTAGCGAGACAAAACTGAACTCCTAGCTCAGGTACTGAGGATGGATATTTTTTCCCCCATTGTGAAATATCTTGGAAGATACTGAGCTACCTCCACCCTGCAGGAGACAATTGGCTCAAAAGCCTTCCTTAATGCCTGCAACTGAAATCTGAGAGGATGCCTTGCATATTGCTGGGTTGAACCACGCACCAGCTCTTCCTACACAGAGAGGTGACAAAGATGCAAGGAGTTTAACAGCTCACAGGAGCTGTAGCCCAGACAGAGAAGAATATTGAGTAACAGGAAAATAAATACATCTCCCAGACATTTGGAAGTAAAATGACAGTTTTCTGATCAGTAATCAGAAAAGGTTAGTTACCAATAATTTTATCTTCTGCAGTCTTTGTTACAGTAATCGTTTCACCTTCACTTCTCCTTAGAGCACACAGATTACTCTCAGTTCACAGTGTCTCTCAATTTTCTTATTTAGTATCTTCACCACACAAGCTGCAGCAAACTGATTTCAAGCTCTCTGTGAAACTTTTAAGAAACTCCGACTTGTGAATGTAGGTTTCTGAATGTCTTCTTGGTTTGGTTAGTCATGCTGTCCTGTGTGCATGGCATGTACTCCCTAATGGATCTGTGAACCCACCCTCTCAGCTCTTCCCCTCAAGACATCCCACACTATCATACAATCCTTCTAACTGCAGTTGTTAATAGGAACACAAACTAAGTGCTGCTGTTTTCTTTTTCTTTTTCTTTTTTTTTATTTTTTTAATGGGAACAAAATATAACACTTTTGTAAAATGGCATTCTGTAAAAATTACCCACTAAATACTCTTTGGATATGAGTGAGGCAGAATGTGACCCAAAGAAGCAAGCGTACAGTCAAAGACTGAAGGGGAATGGATATGTTGAGTAAAATGTTGTTCTTATTATATAGGCAGTTTTAATACTCAAACCTCATTTTAATATATTTAATAATAGCAATATTGGAAAGTCATTAGCAGAATTTATGATGATTGCTTCAGATGTTTCATGAAGAATATGCTTGAACTACAAACAGGCAGGGACACAGCAGAATAAGTCCATTACAGGAAATCAATGTGATTTTTAAGACATCATTACAGTCTTATTTTGTATGTTTTTTTCTTGTTTCCTCAGGAAATTAAAGTTTTAAAAAATCACTCTGAAAACACTTTTTTTCCCACAGATACCAAGCTAGAGTAGTTTGTAATAGATTGAACAATGCTGGATAACAACAAAGCAGAAAAAAGACAACACTACAAACAAGCTTCAAATGAATAGATCATTAATAGAGCATATCCATGTAACATTAGCCTTACACAACCTGTCAGCTTTCAGTTTGATGCATCTTCCAGATGCATCAAACTCACAGAACATGAATCTTCTGTAAAACCTAAATTAAGACAGCAATATGTGACATAATAGTTTTCGTAAATTGTTTCTTGTTCACAGGCTGGTTTCTGGAATTGTGAGGATTAGTCCTTTGCATCAAACATCAAAGAGTCTGGCGCAGGCAGAAAAGATAAACTCTGACCCTTGTGAGGTTATTCACGTCGCTTCTACCCATTTAAATTCCAGTTAGGTTGATCAGAAGTGAGAGAGAAAAGCTTTAAATTGTATTAACAATAAGTTAAATCTTAGACTGCTGATTAAATCAATTTCTCTCAGATAAAATCATAATAGGCATTGGCTGTATTTGTCTGACAGGAAACATGTCGTTGATAATGCTTTGTGTTGCCTTTAATGAGTCTGATTGTCATCAGAGCATAAGAGGCACCTGGAGGTCTGGGTGAAAGGAATCACTTATTGATCAAGTTGTAAGACCTGTCAAGCATTCAGGAACAACTGAACAAGTACATAAAATCAATGCAGTCTTGTATTTATACGGATGCTCCCCAGATTAGTCAGCTAGTTGAAAATTTTGACCGAATTAGTTACATACTAAATATAATATCCAAAATCATCTAGCTCACAATGTTCATGTTTAAAAACAATCAAGTTGTTGAATAGAATGTGTGATTTTTTTGGTCTCAAAGAAAATAAGATTTTTAATTATTATTATTTAGCTTTATCTCTGGGTAGAACTGCAGCCTACCCCATTTTTATGTCTTCCCACAGGAAAATTACTTGTTAATTTTTATTTATTATTCATCTTTAATTCCTGCTTCCCATTCACTGAGAGGCAACTCCATTTAGGAATGATCTTTGCTCCTGTTCAGCCACACTATAAAGATGAGGCTGTTCTAGAAAGACAGTAAGAAGACAAGTAGAGTCCCTCATCTTCCCTAAGAAAGCTGCATCCTTGCATGTGAGCTATTTGTGATCCAAATCACCTTCCTGGGAAGGGAACATGGAGAAAGGAAAGAGAGCAACCCTAGTGAGGAAGTATTGAAGGAGGAACCCTCTGCTGCCTCCAGCTCAGCCTGCTCCAGCAGCTGATCACAGAATCACAGAATCACAGAAGGCACAGTTGAGCCCTGAGTCTGCAAAAGGCTTCGGAGTTATTTGGAATGGAATAAATAACACTGGAATAAATGGAATAAAGTAGCAGTTTGGTGTCACACCCTGAAGCAGGCTTCTATACAACAGACAATTAAAATGGTCATTTTTGTCTGTGATGCAATGCATTTCCATTTCTAGTCTTTTGTTTACTGTTATCTTTTATGCTTTCCCTCTGTCACTCCACACTGATATTTAATAATTCATTCTCTGGATTTCTATTCACATCCTACCCTTCCCTCACTCCATCATTCTCCCTAGGGAGTCACTTCCTCCTTACTACCTTCCACCTCCGTCTTCTTTCTTCATTTGTTTGCCTTATTTGTAGTCCTTAAACTCACAGAGGAATAAAACTAATCTAATTCAAGCCTACATCCAAGAAATGGCATACTCAATTCATATGTATTCTTTCTGCTGCTTTTGATACATGACAATTTTTCTTTGCAGATGGATAGAATTCATGTTTGGACATGAAATTTATTACCAAGTTTGAAAGGAAAAAATCATTTTTTTTTCCCTTCAAATCTTCTTCAAGATTTTATTAGTCATTCCTGCACTTTTACTGTACAAGCTTGTTCCACCATTGTGCCTTTGGAGTTGGATTAGTTGCCAGTCACATTCAGTAGGAGTTAATCAGTTAAAGCTGCTGCAATAGCACGAACATCACAATGGGCAAGTTCCCTATACTTGAAAGTAATAACAAAAAATTTTAGCATCGTTCATGTATCAGGTGGGGATAACAAGCATAATGCTAGGGGAAATTACTTTCCAGCCCACACACTTGCAAATTCCCTCCCCAAAAGCCTCCTGGATTAGCCCTTCTTCCTCCCAGCTGTGAAACAGAAGTTCAGGAGATCTTTAAGTATTCTCACACTGCAAAACCAGAAACCCTCAAATTCTACCCTCCTCATGCAGGAACACAGCTTATGCTCTGATTCAGGGAGGAATCTTTATGAATATAAGGCTGAAGTTGTCCCAGGTCCTAGATGTCTGTATTTTATATGATAACACAGTATTTAACAACATGATGTCTGTCTAAAGACTGCAGATATAATAAATATTGTTTGAAATGTAGACTGGGTTGGCAGTAATACAACTGTGGAGATTTTAAACTTTCTAAACTAAATTTGGAGAGCTCACAAGATGTTCTTGGAGATGATGAGGCTGTGACTGTAGAGTTCTTATCTGATGATTAATGAGAACTCTAAATTAAAACTCTTAATTACATGTCCTTATTATAACAGGTAGATGAATGCACAGCAGAAGTAGTTGGTAGGGGAGGAAGAGCAATCTTTAAGGATGCTTGTATGAATTCACAGGTGATTGTTTAGAGTCAAAATGTTCCAGTGCACATTACTCCACAGCCTTTGCTGGAAACAGTAACAGGGATACAAATGAATCTTTCTCAAAGAGCACATTTCACTTAAGTTAGTGAGAATTTTGCT
>NW_010177847.1:187742-193483 GCF_000695765.1 Mesitornis unicolor | reverse complement strand
AGGAATGAGAACCTGGGTTTTAGGTTGCCATGGCCAATATGACAAGTAGCATCTAACTGCAGATGCATAGCCAGGTTTCTGATGCAATGTGTGCAGTCTAGCAGGAGCACAAAGGAAAACACTTGTCATTGGGGTAATTGATTTGCTGAAGTACAGCATGAGTGCTTTTCTTCCTTCCTTGATCTTTCCTACCCAGTGGAGTCTGTATCTGTAACATCCTCTTCCCCTGTATTTTCTAATTACCACGTAAGACTTTTTGTTTCCGTGACTTCTTACCTGTAGTGAGTCCTCTCTGATTAGACTACTATTGTTTTGAAGCTGATCTGATAGATCAATTCAAGACAACAGTCATCTGAAACTACTGGGGGGAAAAACAGTTTAAATCAAGATATATTCATGGCTTTTTAGTTTATTTAATCTTTGTTATCATCTCGGAGAACCAGGCAACAAGAGTTGTACACAAGCAGGTCTTATCTGTGAATTTACACTCGGTGTATGACCTTCACTCTCCTTCAGCCTGTCCTTAGACATACCATTTCTGTTCCTCAGTTTTTCTTTGATAGTTCCATTAAATGGTGGAACCAGAAATGGAGCACAGCAGCTCTGAAAGGTGATGCCCTCTCTGTCCCAGTTTTACACATAGTCTTACAAGGCAGTGCATAGAGGACCATCATTCCGTAAGCTCCTGGCTAGTTTACTAACACTTCTCCCTCCTGCGACAGATAGCTATAAATTGGGCAATGGCTGCATCTTAATTTCCTCTCAGTAGGCATCTGTAAATCAAACTCAGCAGTTATCTGCCACATATTCATATGACCCCAACAGTTGGATCTGTTAATAGCCCTAACCACTCCAGATCCTCTTTAAGTTACTGAATAAAATTGGGGAAATATTTTAATTTTCACGTGCTTTTCAATAGCTTATAATTACCAGATACATGGTAACAGTTTAGGAACATGTGCCCTGAAAGACTGCTAACAAACTCTATGTCTTACAAGGGAGGCCTTTCATGTTAACACTAGGATCCTGTTTGTTATGACTTTGAAATTCTGGTGTTAAACTGCTTTATCTTCCAACTAATTTGTAAATTATTTTTTAATGTATTCTAATTATTTCTCTAAGATTCCAGTAGTTATGTGCAGGAATCAGAATTTATAACTTTACAGAATGTGAGCTGCCATTTGAATTTTAAAACAGCTTTTGATTATCAAGACAGTTTCAAACTAAATGAAAAAACAGACTAGCAGTCATATAGATTGCAAGTTTCTACGTATTTTAAAATGTATGAATTGGGACGTGATCCAGGGAACTTTGAAATCACATCAATTATTTTGCATCTGGCATTGCACACCACCTGCATAATGAGAGAGCAGAGGGCTTGATGATTTTTGAAACTCCTTTCAGTGAATAGTCACACAAGCACATAGTATTGTTCTCCAGACAGATGGAAAGCTAGCAATGCTCCAGAAATCAAAAATGAGTTGTATTGAAACTTGGCTTGTATTTTGCTTTGTTTGTTTGTTTTGTTACTTTGGCATATTCTGATATATCAAAAAGCTGAGTATTTTTTCTAAAGAACAACTTAAATTATGTACAGCTATATCCTTCTTTCTACACATAGGTGGGCTGCCCCAGGGGAACTGAAAGCAGAATGGGATATATACTGTCTGAAAGGGCACATTTTAATATCTGCAGTTTCATTGTTTATTAAGTTTCAAAAAGACTCTATAGCCAAATAAGATAATATATGCAAACATTTCAACACCCTCCAAGGACTTTTATTTGCATCAGAGCAGTGTTTGCCCCAGTAAAGAAGATCTGTTTAAGAAAATGACAAGGGCCAGAGCTGGCACAGTGAAGATAGTATTCTTGTTGGCAAATGTTGATTCACACTGCAAATAGCACAAGCTCTTAATAGCAGAGTATCAAAACTCTGCATCGCTAAATCCTCTTGTACATAACTTAAAGAAATGTTTGTGCATCACTTCATAGTTCAAAAATCATCACAAATGCAATGCTAATTGACCAAGATTACTTTCATTGCAGCCTCTGTTTTCCACTGCTAAGTGCTTTGTGTGGTCATTCACATTCAGTGTGAGGCAGCTGTTACAATCTGACATTTGCAGCCTTTTAACAGCTGTGTGAAAGTGTAATAACCTTTATGTCACTGCAGATACTATGTACAGGCCAGAAGACCTTTGATCCTTAGCTTTTGAAGCAGAACTTTCACCTGTCTCAAACCAGATGAGTTCTCACAGGTGAGTCAACTGGAGAAAATTATCTAAAAGAAGGGCTATGCTGCACCTGCCTGCTAAGAGGCAAGGGTAAGCCATGTCTGTTGTAGGTCTGTTAGAGCTACAGACCATTGCCTGCTCTGAGGTCTTTTGTCTTGGGTGTTTTCCCAGCATGTTTGTATACCTAAGCTCTTAAAAATAATGATCTGATTGTGTTACTGCTACTTTACAGATGAAAATAGATTTAACTTCTTCTGGCATCAGTTTCTCGAGAATGTTTTTGCCCTCCAATGAGGAAGTGAATGGCCATTTCAGTGAAGGTGTACATACAAATGTAAATTTTCAAAAGTACGTAAAGAGCGTACTTACATATTCATGCAGGTTTTAAGGATTCTCCAGAGGTCATCTGCTCCACCCTCTGCTATAAGCAGGTCCAGTAAGATCAGGTTGCCCAGTCAAGTCTTGAGTATCAACGAGGATGGAGATTGCAGAACCCCTCTAAGCAAGCTGCTCTACTGTTTGACCACATTCATGCTAAAAAAGTCCTTCTTATATTTAATCAGAATTTCTTATGTTCAACTTTTCCCACAATTTGTTAGAATCCACAGACTTACTGAAAATCTGCTTTGATTTGATAGATCTGAAAACATTTCACAGAATAAATCATCTGCAGGGGAGAGGTAGGCACAGAGGTGTGTGACTGTCAGTGATCCGTAGTCCAATGGTCAAATCTGGAGTAAACTCTAGCTGTCCTTGAAATGAACATTAAAGTTATCTCCAAGATCCCTATTGGAGCTAATGAGGTGTACACACATGTCCAGGGAGACCTTCACTTGAAGTAGAAGGAATTTTCTGCTGGAGCAGCTTTTCATCTTTCTGATAGATGAAGAAAGTGGGATACATTTCCAAGAACCATTCTCTATTTTTCAGTGTTGTTATATAAAAGTAATACATGGATTTCTTAGTAGTAATCACTCTCCTTCTGTCCCACAAAAATCTGTCAGTTTCCCAAATAGAAAGAGATTCTTCTTCTTTAACTAGCTCTCTCTTTTTTTTCCGTGCTAATGTAAAGTAGGCATAGCACAAAAGTCATAATTGAATCAAGTGAATGGGCAGTTCTGCAAGACATTTTGTATTTTTTATATGAGATCTATTTTAGGTTTTCTTTACTTATAAGAAAGAATCTTTTCTCCTTGCCTGAAAAAATGTTGCCTACTTTCTCCATTCAAAATTAATTTTTACAGCCAAGTTATAAACTTTGAAAGCAAGGTGTTAATAGAAGTACTGTCTGACATTTAACTAGAAGCAGAACAAATGGCTTATCTGTAATAATAAAAAAGATTTAAAAGCTCCTCAGATACAAATACAAGTGATTTATTTCTGATATGCACTAATTAGACGTGAATTGAACAGATTTAAATTGATTGGACTGACTTTTACTTGTAAGATTTTTGTTTTAATTATCACCTACAATAACAATTTGTTTAACATCAGATGCTATCCAGAATTTTGAATAGAAGTAACATCTTCCAAAAGACGTAGATTTCCTAATGACTTTTTATTGTCACTACATTTGCTGTTAATGCCTCTCTGTGGCCCAATTCTCTTCTCCCTGTTATCACTTTCATTGGTTTGAGAAAAAAAGAATACAAAATTTTATTAACAAGAAATGAAAAATAAGCTAAGTGAACCCTTATGAGTTCATGCTTCAAGATTCAGGTTCAACATAAGAATTTCCCGAGGATCAGGGATGTTTAGACTTCAGGGTTGTGGATAAGATTTATCTCTGTTTTGGGGGACAGTTCATTTGGAGGACAATATGTGTAATTTAGCATATCTGTGCTCTTCTCAATAGAGTTCTGGTAACATCTCAAACAGGGCAACTCTTAAAAGTCTCACTTTGTGTAGGCTGATGGACCAACATCACAGCACCTAACTTTCATCTGGCTAGCTCTGGGAAAAGAGTTCAGATGAGCTAAATTTCTATAATCCACCTGTGCTTGATCAGGTGAATTTAAAATGTTGCTTTAGCTGCCTGTAAGTTATTTGCAGTATAGACTTAGGCCATTTCTATTTTACTGAATGTCAATGACCAGATTTTCAGAGGTATTTCAATCCATCAAAGGAGTTACATTCCCACTGTGATGTTCAGGTACTTAGCTAAAGGTGAATTAACACCTAACTTTCTGAGACAACCTTAAAGGTAGAATCATGCCTGCACTGCCAGCCACACATATACATTTGAAAATTGAGCCCTAAGTTTCCAATATGCTTTTGAAAGTAAGATATATATAAAACAATTTTTTTCCAACTTCTAGTATTCTTTCTTTTCATTTAAATACTTTACATACCACCTGGCACTAGAGCACAGTCAGAGAGATATAAAGGTAGTGGCTGTGAGCAGTTACATACATAATCCCATTTTTTGTGCAACTGACTACGGAATAAAATAGTATAACAAAATAGCCTTTCTTAGTTTCAACCACTCTCCCAGCGTAATATGAAGGATACAAGATACACATAGTGACAAGTTAACAATTCTGTAACATGTTAGAGTAGTCAAAGACTCTGTTAGATCAGGCCTTCATTTAGTATTCAAAATTAGATATAACCAATTTCCTGTCATTGGTTCTTGTCATTGACATAAGTAATTTTAATAATACTGTCTGGTAAGCTTTAATTCAGTTTTTATTAAAACAAATGTATTAAGTTGAGATTTTGAGATGTTCTGCTGAGAAAGATCTGATTTCTCCAAAATCTATTAAATTAGTTAAAACATTATAAGTAATTATTAAATATAATCATCATAATAGACACTGGCCCATTTGACTGTCTTAGAGTCCTGAGAGTGACCTATTTTAAATTGCATGCCCCGGTCTCTCAAAATGCAGACATGAACAATTTTCTGTTTCCTAAGATAAAGAACCTTTCCTTAATTCTGTAATAAGAATTCAGATAAATTGCTTTTATATACCTCTGTTCATTTACCTCTGGTGTGTGGGGGAAATGACTCATGGCTTTCAAATGGGAATTAATTTGCACCCTGAAATACATTTTAAAAGTCTTAGACTAATTTTTTTTAATTCCTTTATTTAAACTGTTTTTAGTATAGGAAAAAAGCTATGTAGCCAAACTGGCATTTGCAGTATCCTGCGACAGTGGCAATGGTTTTCTACAGGAAATATAAGTTACTATTTCTTGATTTAGAAGATGCGTAAGAGCAATATTAAAATGGTAGAAATATTGGTGTGATTTCTGGCAGCAGGTGCAATTTGCTGTGATTACAGACATTACAGCCATTTCAAAGCTCAGCCAAATTTTACTTTTCTTTATACTGAATGAATGCAAGCAGCTCCTTACCTTGATCCTTCCTAGATGTTTCTGTTCTTTTGGCTTAGAAAATTTTCTGGACAGCTCTTTCTGAATTGTGAAGAATAAAGACAAAGAAATTAGGAAAGGCAAAAGAAAAAGACAAAATACCCAGTGTAGTGTTGGGACATTTTTCTA